>NW_026869348.1:0-142560 GCF_020745735.1 Hemiscyllium ocellatum
AGGGTTCCTGAGTCTGATAATCTACAAGTAATAGACGCTGATGCATGTGGGGATGTAGATAATCAGAGACAGTACCACAGCTCAGAGATACATCTTAAGTCCTATGGGGATGGTCTTGGGGATGGTACTTGGTATAATAGTCTTGTCACAGTATACCGGATCCCTTTCAACCAGCTTGCAATTGTCCCGATCAAAAGCGTAACCCAACATACCTGACAATAAAGAAAACCACATGGCACGAAGCAATTTGGGGGGGGGAGGGGCGCCTATGAGATACAATTAAATGAAACATTTGGGATAGAAATGAAAGCACATGGGAAGAATTTTGTGGGCTGTTGTTTTCGCATTAATGTAGGACAGGGAAAATGGGCAGAATTACTGGATAATGAGATACAACCTTTCACCCCTCCCGCTGATCCTAAAGTAGTAAAAATTATAGAGGTAAAGGACTTGAAAACAGACTATCGAAATAGAAACTGGGTACGGGGATGCAAATGCCTGGGTTGAATGGGTAAAGTATATACTGTAAAAAGTCTGAACAAAAGCAATTGCTATGCATGTGCCTCCGGTAGGCCAGTGGCCCAGGTGGTTCCCTTTCTGCTCGGGTGGAAGCGGGACAGGAAGGGCATGAAATGTATGATAGCCCTGTATCCGGATGAGACTGCATGGAATGATAGGAATTGTACCTCCCTATCTCCGATGTTCCCTCCCTTGGAGAAGAAAGATGTACAAGTTCCCCCCACATTTTCCACTGCGGTTGGAAATCACACTTTGTGTGTGTGTGTAGACGAGGTACAAGTAGGTCTAGAGATTTGGGGGAGCTGAAATTATGTACAGAAATTAAAAATGTTACCGAAACGGAGAAAGGAGGGAACTACTCAGCACTAAAGGTTTCCCGAGCGGATCTGTGGTGGTACTGTGGAGGCAAAATATTGAGACCCACCCTACCTCCGGATTGGCAAGGGATATGTGCAATTGTACAATTGGCAATTCCATTTACCCTGGCATTTGAGAAGGAAAAGATAGTAGGGAAAAGGGAAGGAATAAGAGATCATTGTTAGACACTTCTTTTGATGACAGGATTTATCTCGATTCGGTAGGAGTCCCTAGGAGGGGGGTACCTGATGAGTTCAAGGCTCGTAACCAGATTGCAGCAGGCTTTGAGTCAGCTGTCTTTTGGTGGGTGACAATTAATAAAAATGTAGATTGGATAAATTACATTTTCTATAATCAACAGCGATTTATAAATTATACAAGAGATGCGGTTAAAGGAATATCAGAACAGCTTGATGTGACAAGTAGGATGGCATGGGAGAACAGAATGGCCCTTGATATGATTTTAGCAGAAAAAGGGGTGGTGTGTGATGTTAGGAGGAAGCTGTTGTACCTTTATTCCTAATAACACTGCACCTGATGGTTCAATTACTCGGCCTTAAGGGGATTGACTACCTTAGCAGAGGAACTGGCTGAGAATTCAGGAGTAGACACATCTCTCACGGGATGGCTTGAATCCTGGTTTGGAAGATGGAAGGGGGTGGTAGTTTCCATCTTTACTTCCCTGATAGTGGTAGTCAGGGTATTGGTAGCCATTGGCTGTTGTATCATACCCTGTACACGAGGGCTCACCCAAAGACTGATTGAGACAGCCTTAATGAAACAGATGCCCTTAAAGGAAATCAGACAGAAGAACTTTATCAACTAAATAATGAGGAGATGAGTGAGACCAAGATGGATGAAATCTCTGGAATGATGCTTGCGAATTTCGGGGGCGATGCTTCAAAGAAAAATGCAGAAGATAACAAATGGTAAAGAAAGAAAAAGGGGAAATTGTGGGATATGGTAAATTAAAGTTACTTCTGCAATTCTCAATTATAATTTCTGATACAAGGTGAATGTACTCACATCGGTGTGTAATTGTTTCGGCCAGGAGCTGGGTCAACAAGAATGGGAACTGTATGGAGGAGATGCATGATTTTTTTTTGTATTAGCTAAAAATGTATGCAAGAAAGCAACGGGACTGTAAAACAATGGTAAGATGCTGTGAAGACAGACAGTTAAACTCAATATGCCGGTATAAACAGTCGGTATAAACATCTGTTTCCCACTTTTACAGAAACACAGGAACGAACCCCAATTAAAAGGGCTTAGTGATAAGATGCTGAGAGGGGCAGCACAGATGGAGGGAGGAAATAATGAAGGCAAGGATGTGCCCACAGCAGGAGGAGGGCAAATGGCCTTGAACAGGAATGAGCATTTTTTTCACAGACAAGACCGGATAAGACACGAGATAAACAGGAGTAATGGGTACCGGTCTGAGGGAAGTGGAGGATGTAAACAGGGAGGGGGAAACAATGAAATAAGAAAAAAAATGTAGGAACCAAATTATATAAATATCGAGTATTTGTTGAATTCATTCTGTTTTGTCCCTGCCTTGTGGATATCAAACCCACTTGCAAGTGTGAAATAAAGGGCACTACTGATTCAGATCTTGTCCCGGACTGAAATTATTGCAGTGAGTGAGCTTTGTTTCTCACGCTCTCATTCTCTCTCTCTTTCACACTTTCTGTCACTCTCTATTTCAGTCTCTCGCTGACTCTCTCTGTGTCTCTCTCACTGTCTCTCTGTCTCTGTTTTTCTCTCCCTCTTTCTGTCTCTCTCTCTCTCTCTCTCTCTGTTTCTGTGCCTCTGTCTGTCTGTCTCTCTCTCTTTGCCTTTCCATCTGTCTCTGTCTCTTTCTCTCTCTCTCTCTGTCTCTCTCTGTCTATCTCTGTCACACTCTCTTGCTCAATGTCTCTCTGTCTCTATCTCTTTCTTTCTTTTTCTTTCTTTCTTTTTTCTTCTTTCTTTCTTTCTTTCTCTCTCTCTCTCTCTCACCCTCTCTCTTTCTCTATCTCTCTCTCACTCTGTCTCTTTCTCAAACTCTGTCTCTCTCACCCTGTCTGTCTCTCTCTGTGTCTCTATCTCACTCTCTTTCCCTCGCTGTCTCTGTCTCTCTCACTCTCACCCTCTGTCTGTCTGTCTGTCTCTCTCCCTCTCTGTCTCTTTCTCTCTGTCTCTCTCTCTTCCTATCTGTCCCTGTCTCTCTCTCTCTCTCTCTGTCCCTCTCTCAGCCTCTCTCTTTCTGTATCTCCCTGTCGCTCTCTGTCCCCCTCTCTCTGTCTCTCTCTCTGTCACTCTCATTCTCTCTGTTTCACACTCTGTCACTCTCTCTCTCTCTCTCTTTGTCTTTCTGTTCCTTTCTCTTTTTGTCTGTGTGTGTGTGTCTCTGTCTCTCTCTCTCTGTCTCTCTCTCTCTCTCTGTCTCTCTGTCCATCTGTCTGTCTCTCTCTCTCTCTCTCTGTCTGTGGAACAAAGAACACAGAAAATGTACAGTTCAGGAACAGGCCCTTCAGCCCTCAAAGCCTGAGCCGATCCAAATCTACTGTCTCAACCTGTCTGTCTGTCTCTCTCTTTCTTTCTCTGTCTCTCTCTCTGTCTGTCTATGTCTCTCTATGTCTCTGTGTCTGTCTTGTCTCCTTCTCTGTCTCTGTTTATCTCTCTCTGTCTCTTTATTTCTCTCTGTCTGTCCCTCTCTCAGCCTCTGTCTTTGTCTGTCTCTCTCGATTTCTGTCTCTCACTGTCTCTCTCTCTCTCTCTTTCTCACTCACATTGTCTCTCCATCTCTGTTTCTCTCTTTCCCTCTTTCTGTCTCTCTCTCTCTGTGTCTCTCTCTGTCTCACTGTTTCTCTGTCTGTCTGTCTGTCTCTCTCTCTCACTAGCCCCTCTCTCACTGTCTCTCTCTCTCTCTATCCCTGTCTCTCTCATTTTCTCTCTCTCTGTGTTTCTCTCTCTCTCTCTCTCTCTCTCTCACTCACTTGCTTTCTATCCCTGTCTCTGTTTCTGTCTCTCTCTGTCTCCTTCTCTCTGTGTCTCACTCTCCCTGTCACATTCTCTGTCTCGCTCTCTGTCTCTGTCAGTCTGTCTCTCACTCTCTCTGTCTGTCTGTCACTTTCTCTGTCTCTGTTTCTGTCTCTCTCTTTGTCTTCTTTCTCTGTCTCTCTCTCTGTCTCTCTTTCTTTCACTCTTTCCCTCTCTCAGCCCCTCTCTCACTGTCTCTCTCTCTCTCTATGCCTGTCTCTCTCATTTTCTCTCTCTCTGTGTCTCTCTCTCTCTCTCTCTCTCTCTCTCTCTCTCTCACTCACTTGCTTTCTATCCCTGTCTCTGTTTCTGTCTCTCTGTCTTTACCTCTTTGTCTCACTCTCTCTCTCTCTCTCTGTCTCTCTATCTCTGTCACATTCTCTGTCTCGCTCTCTGTCTCTGTCACTCTGTCTCTTTCTCTCTGTCTGTATTGCTCTCTCTGTCCGTCTGTCACTCTGTCTCTCCCTCTTTGTCTTCTCTCTCTGGATTGGGGTGGTGCTGGAAAAACACTGATGGCATTCCTGATGAAGGGCTTTTGCCTGAAACGTCGGTTTTACTGCTTCTCGGATACTGCTTGAACTGTGGTTTCCAGCATCTGTAGTCATTGTTTTTACTTCTCTGTCTCTCTCTCTCTGTCTATCTCTCTGTCACTTTTTCCCTCTCTCTCAGCCCCTCTCTCACTGTCTCTCTCTCTTGCCTGTCTCTCTCTTTTTTCTCTCTCTCCGTATCTCTGTCTCCCCTCTCTCTCTCTCTCTCTCTCTCTCTGTTTCTCTCTCTCACACTCTCCCTCTCTCTCTATATCTCTCTCTCTCTTTCTGCCTATCTCCCTCTCTTTTTTTCTCTCCCTCAGCCTCTCTCTCTCGTTTGTCTCTCTGTCCCTCGCTCGCTGTGTGTGTTTCCCTCTCACTGTCTCCGTCTCCGTCTCCCTCTCTCTTTCTCTGTCTCACTCTTTCTCTCTCTGTGTCTCTCTCTTTCTCTCCCTCTCACTGTCTCTCTTTCTGTCTCTCTCTCTCTCTCTCTCTCTCTCTCTCTCTCTCTCTCTCTTGCTCACTCTCTCTCTCTCTCACTCACTCTCTCTACACGGTCATGACAATGAAAACCACAAGCAGCAGAAACCGAACCAAATAAATCCTGGAAGACATAAGGCTCCAAAGCACTGAAGATGTCAAACTTGTAAATCAGCTTCCCAACTCAGCCAACACAGTCACAACCATGGTAACCTGCAGCCGAGCTCCTGAACTTTGCACAACTCGTGAGCTCCAGCCAAGTAGTCGATGGGGAGAAGACTCCGCACTAGGTTAAACTGTATATTTCTGAACCTGGGGAGTGTGAAGGAGAGGGGTAAATGGCAGTAGGAATGCCAATACCAGCTATAAGACTCCTCTAAGTGAGAGACCCAGTTTACTTCAGTGGATGACGTTTGGTTTTGAAACAATGGGCAGGGCCCTGCCTGGGTAAAAGGCAAAGTCGACGCTTGGCCAGGGGCCGTGATCGACATAATTCGGGTAAGTGAGGCGGTCGGCCTTGAACAAGCACGTGGCCCACGAGTGTTGCCACCAAGCATGCCCTGCCCCTGGTGTCAGGCTGTCTGAATCTGCCTAGCATCAACAAACCGCTGAGACGTGATGAACAGGGCAGATGTTGCAGTCTTGATGCTGCTCCTGCCTGATAATGGAGATGAATAGAAGAGGCAGACTATGGTCCAGTAACTGCCACCAGGATCCAAGGCAGAGTTGGAGAAACTGGACCTACGGTGGAAGTACCCCTGGAGAAGCCAAATACAAAGGCCTGGCCTATGGCCCAGGATTAAGAGGGGAGGGATGTAGTGATTGTAAAGAAATTGGTCTGTCTATATGTGATGCAAACTTCAAAGAATTACGTACAGGCACCCCTAGGCCCAACTATTAATTGTATAAGCCCTTTGATAGTTGTTCCAATGTAATACTTTGCATTTATCCAGATTGAACTCCAGACACAGAGAGAGAGAGACACACACACACACACACTCAGACACACACACACACATGCTCAAACACACATGTACACACATGCTCACACTTAGACACACACACACTCAGACACACACACACACACATGCTCACACTTAGACAAACACACACACACATGCTCAGACACACATGTACACACTTAGACGCACACAAATGCAGACATACATACGCTCAGGCACACAGGTACACACGCTCAGAAGCACACACACGCTCACTCTTGCACACACTCAGACACACACATGCTCAGATATACACGTGCACATGCTCAGACACACACACCCAGACACACACACACACATGCTCAGACACACATGTACACACTTAGACACACACAAACGCAGACATACACACGCTCAGACACACAGGTACACACGCTCAGACACACACACACGAACACACATGCTCACTCTTGTACACACTCAGACCCACGCTCAGACACACACATTCTCAGACACACAAGCTTAGACACACCCACACACGCTTAGATACACAAGCTTAGGCACATGCACAATTAGACACACGCTCAGACACACGCACACACGCTAAGACACCCACGCTCAGACACACGGACACACTCAGACACACACACACTCAGATACACACATGCTCAGACATTTACACATGCTCTGACAAACGCTCAGACACACACACTCTAACTCAGATACACATTCTCATTCAGAGTCACACTCAGACACAGATAGACACACTCACTCTTTCACTCAGATATTCAGATTCTCACTCAGACTCACAGGCACACACGCACACCCTCTCAGACTCACAAGATGAGACACACTCACTCTCTCAGATAAACAGGCTGTCACTTAGACCCATACTCAGGCGCACACAAACTCTCACACTCATTCAGATAAACACAACAACCTCGATAATCCAAACAGGATGAGCAGGGAGTATTTTGTTTGGATAACGGATCTGATTGTAAATAAAGGAAGCCATACTGAACATAATTACATAAAAAAAGCACATTTACAGAGTTTATATTTCATTCAATTGTTAAAATATACACACTGGATATTCTGGATGTAAGTTTGCTCACGGAGCTGGAAAGTTCATTTTCAGACGTTTTGTCATCATACTCGGTAACATCATCAGTGAGTTTCCGGTGAAACACCGGTGTTAGTGACCCATTTTCTATTTACATGTTCAGGTTTCCTTGGATTGCTGATGTTAGTTCCTGTGTTGGTGATGTCATTTCCTGTTCTTTTTCTCAGAGGTTGGTAAATGGGACCCAAATTGATCTGTTTGTTGATAGAGTTCCGGTTGGAATGCCATGCTTCCAGGAATTCCAGTGTGTGTCTCTGTTTGGCTTGTTCTAGGATGAATGTCTTGTCCCAGTTGAAGTGGTGTCCTTCCTCATCCGTATGTGAGGATACTAGTGAGAGAGGGTCATGTCATTTAGTTGCTAGTTGGTGTTCATGTATCCTGGTGGCTAGTTTTCTGCCTGTTTGTCCAATGTAGTGTTTGTTTCAGTCCTTGCGCGGTATTTTGTAAATGACATTAGTTTTGCTTGTTGTCTACATAGGGCCTTTCAAGTTCATCAGCTGCTGTTTTAGTGGGTTTGTGGGCTACCATGATGCCAAGGGGTTTGAGTAGTCTGGCAGTCATTTCTGAGATGTCTTTGATGTAGGGGAGGGTGGCTAGGGTTTCTGGATGTGTTCTTTCTGCTTGTTTGGGTTTGTTGCTGAGAAATTGGCTGACTGTGTTCATTGGGTAAAAAATGAGGTCTGCAGATGCTGGAGATCACAGTTGAAAATGTGTTGCTGGTTAAAGCACAGCAGGTTAGGCAGCATCCAAGGAATAGGAAATTCGACGTTTCGCATAAGCCGCTTATGCCCGAAACGTCGAATTTCCTATTCCTTGGATGCTGCCTAACCTGCTGTGCTTTAACCAGCAACACATTTTCAACTGTGTTCATTGGGTACCCATTTTGTTTTGAATACATGGTATACGGGATTTTCCTCTGCTCTGCGTAGTTCCTCTGTGCAGCAGTGTGTGGTGGCTCATTGAAATAATATTCTAATGTAGCTTTGTTTGTAGATGTTGGGATGATGCTTCTGTCATTCAGTATTTGGTCCGTATGTGCTGTTTTCCTGTAGACGCTGGTTTGAAGCTCCCCATTGGCTGTTTGCTCTACTGTGACATCTAGGAATGGCAGTTTGTTGTTGGTTTCCTCCTGTTGAGTGAATTTTATTCCACTGAGGGTATTATTGATGGTCTTGAAGGTTTTCTCTAATTTGTTTCTTTGTGTCATCCAGGTAATGGACCCAGAGTTTGGGTTGGATGGTTAACAGAGCACTGCTGCCTCTGCTGAGAACCCTGATATCAGAGATCCCATGGGGGTTCCCTTGGTTTGTCAGTAGGTTTTATTATTGAAGGTGAAGTGAGTGGTAAGGCATAGGTCTACTAGCTTGGTGATACTGCCCTTGCTGATGAAGTTAGTGGTGTTTGGTGCATGTGTCCTTGGGTCTTCTAATAGTGTAGTCAGTGTTTCTTTGGCCAGGTTAATGTTGATGGATGTGAACAGGACTGTTACAGCAGAGGAGACCATTATTTCATCCTCTTCTATCTTGGTGTCTTTGGTCTTCAGGAATTCTTGGGTGGAGTGGATAGAGTGGTGTGATTATTCTACTAAGTTGAGCCTTTGGTGTAGCTCCTTGGCTAATCTGTAAGTTGGTGTTCCAAGTAGCGAGACTATGAGTCTGAGGGGGGCTCCTGGTTTGTGAAATTTGGGTAATCTGAAAAAGTGTGATGTGTTGGAGCCATCTGGTTTCATTTTGTGGAAGTCAGTCTTGTTTAATTCTCCAAATTTCTGACATTTTTTTGAATAACGTTGTGATTCAGTTCTCTAGTTGTGGGTTCGGATCGATCACCACCTGTTGGTCAGTGTTGGTATCTGCAAGTAGTGCATTCACTTTCTCAATGTTGCCTGTTCGGTTTAAAATGACTGGCAAGTGTCCTTTGTCTGGAGGTAGGATAATAGTGTTTTTATCCTCTTCCAGTCCTTCTCATGTTTTCCTTTCTTGTGTATTGAGTGTGTTTCCTTCCTTTTTTCTGCTTAATGTTAGTGCGACTGTCTGTTTGATGGTGTGTTGGGTTCCTTCTGTGAGTTTGTTGTCTTTCAGTGTTGTTCCTAATGCTGCTAAGAAATCTTTCTTGTCCGTATCCTGCAGGAGTTGTAATCTAATCCTTTTACTAAGACAGTGTCTGTTAAGGTTCGGTCAGGTCAGTTTTTTATCCATGCTTCTGTATTGTCTGTGCTGTTATTTTGTGTGAGTTTGTCTAGTTTGTTCTCTGCAGGTCTGATTCCTGAAGAAGGGCTTATGCCCGAAACATCGATTCTCCTGCTCCTTTGATGCTGCCTGACCTGCTGCGCTTTTCCAGCAACACATTTTTCAGCTCTGATCTCCAGCATCTGCAGTCCTCACTTTCTCCTCTCTGCAGGTCTAGGTTCATTTTCTGGGTTTGTTGCTGTCTAATGTCTATGGCTCTTTGTGCTGTGCCTATCCTATCATGGTCTGTCGCCTTAGTAACATTTGTTGGTGCAAACTTTCCCGGTTGTGTTTACAGAGTCCGTTGTGGGCATAATTAATCACTTCTCTGAGCTTTTGTTCTGCTATTCTTTTGGCTGGTGGGGTGGTCAAGGGAGGTTTGTATTTAAGATATTTCGGTAGTATCTGCATTTGTGCAGGAAGTACAGCTGTTCGCAGGTGGCGCTGTCGGATGGTATTGGTTCTCTATTTGTCAGGCATGAACTCCCTTTGCTGACTCAGCCTTATGGAGGAGCGCCTCATCTTCGCCTGGGAACCCTCCAACCACAAGGTATGAATTCAGATTTCTCCAGCTTCCTCATTTCCCCTCCCCCCACCTTGTCAGTCGGTTCCCTCAACTCAGCACCGCCCTCCTAACCTGCAATCCTCTTCCTGACCTCTCCGCCCCCACCCCACTCCGGCCTATCACCCTCACCTTGACCTCCTTCCACCTATCACCTCCATCGCCCCTCCCCCTAGTCCCTCCTCCCTACCTTTTATCTCAGCCGGCTTGGCTCTCTCTCTCTTATTCCTGATGAAGGGCTTATGCTCGAAACGTAATTCTCTATTCCTGAGATGCTGCCTAACCTGCTGTGCTTTGACCAGCAACACATTTGCAGCTCAGCCTTATTTCACCATGCACTTGCAAGTACTCCACAATCTCATGCTTAATAATGGACTCTAAAATTGAGGTCAGGGTAACAGGCCTATAACTAACCACTTCTGCCTCCATTCCCTTCATAAACAGGTGTATCCCATTAATCATTTTCCAAGCCAGCCAATTCCCACCCCATCAGTCTACTCTCAATCATCAGTAAAGTGATGGAAGGGGTCATCAATAGTCCCATGAAGCAGCACCTGCTCAGTGACACCCAGACAACACCTTCCAAACCCACAACCACTTCCACCTAAAAGGACAAGAGCAGCTGGTACTTGGGAAGACCACCAGCTGCAAGTTCCCCTTCAAGCCACTCACCATCCTGACTTGGAAATATATCACTGTTCCTTTACTATCACTGGGTCAAAATCCTGGAATTCTCTCAAATGGTGTTCGGGAACTTTGTTCAGTCACTTGGTGCTTTTGGTGTTTTGCTTCGTCCCACTTCCTGGTTAAGGCTGGGGCGGTTACAAAGTGATTTCTGACATGAGTCACAGGATGACACAGATTCTGGAACAAGCTGAGGCACAGAGAGGTTGAGAGCACAAGCACAGAGAAACTGAAAAGGGAAAGAGAGATCAATGAGGAGGACAGGCAGAAAACTACGTGTTAACAAAGGGACAGAACTTTGAAGTGGAGAGCAGAGGGTTGTCATCATTTACAATGTCTGCCTGCCATGTGTATTTGGTATTTCTGATCTGGTGCCAGGTTTTAAATCTTTCAGCAGCAGAGAATGAAGAATCTGCTGTTGACAATGAGAATCGTGGAGATGGAACTGTGTTCACTGTCCCCAGTAACAGACCCACCAGTCATTCACCAGGAGCTGGCTGGGAGACCAAGATTAAAGGAGCTACTTCACGTGGACAAGGAACTGCCTCAGGTGAGGAAGATCAGTCTGGATAATCCTCTCAGTAGTGTCATTTTTCCACAATTCCTGAAGAAGCTGTTCATCATGAATTATAGAGTCAGAGTCATACAGCTTGCAAACAAGACCCTTTGGTCCAACTGGCCTGTGTCAAGTTTCCCTAAACTAAATTAGTTCCATTTGCCTCTGTTTGGCCCAAATCACTCTCAATCTTTCCTGTCCATGTATTGATCTAAATGTCATTTAAATATTGTAAAAGTACCTGAATCTACCACTTCCTCCCATATCCATATGTGAAAAAATGTTGTCCCTCAGATCCCTTTTAAATATTTTTCTCCTTGCCTTAAAAATATATCCCATACTTTTAACTTTCCCACCCTTCAGAAAAGTTTAAAAATCCCACAACACCAGGTTATAGTCCAACAGGTTTAATTGGAAGCACTAGCTTTCGGAGCGACGTTCCTTCATCAGGTGATAGTGGAGGACATGATTGTAAGACACAATTTAGAGCAAAAGTTTAGTGTGATGTAACTGAAATTATACATTGAACAATACCTTGACTGTTTGTTGAGTCTCTCATCTGTTAGAATGACCATGATAGTTTCACTTCTTTCATATATGAATCGTAAAACCTTTTTTAAAAGTTACATTCTCAGGTTAACTGTAACAATTGGTGTCAGCCAAATAAGATGTTAAGATATTGTAGGTGTTAGCCCCTGTGTTCCCTGTCTGTGCAATAATTTTTAGACTGATTCTAATCTAAAAAAGTGAGTTAACAGAGTCTGACATGGATTCATGCAGTTTTTGAGCAAAATACAGTGTAACTGTGCAAGTACAAATTCATCCCACAAATGTAAGTGTGTATGTGTGCATGTGGGTTTTATAATAGACAATAGGTGCAGGAGTAGGCCATTCTGCCCTTCGAGCCTGCACCACCATTCAATATGATCATGGCTGATCATCCTTAATCAGTATCCTGTTCCTGCCTTATCTCCATAACCCTTGATTCCACTATCCTTGAGAGCTCTATCCAACTCTTTCTCAAATGAATCCCGAGACTGGGCCTCCACTGCCCTCTGGGGCAGAGCATTCCACACAGGCATCACTCTCTGGGTGAAGAAGTTTCTCCTCATCTCTGTCCTAAATGGTCTACCCTGTATTTTAAGCTGTGTCCTGTGGTTCGGCACTCACCCATCAGCGGAAACATGTTTCCTGCCTCCAGAGTGTCCAATCCTTTCATAATCTTATATGTCTCATTCATATCCCCTCTCAGTCTTTTAAACTCAAGGGTATACAAGCCCAGTCTCTCCAGTCTTTCAGCGTAAGGTAATCCCGCCATTCCAGGAATTGACCTCATGAGCCTAAGCTGCACTCCCTCAATAGCCAGAATGTCTCTCCTCAAATTTGGAGACCAGAACTGCACACAATACTCCAGGTGTGGTCTCACCAGGGTTCTGTACCGCTGCAGAAGAACTCTTTGCTTTTATACTCAATCCCTCTTGTTATGAAGGTCAGCATGCTATTAGCCTTCTTCACTACCTGCTGTACCTGCATGCTTACCTTCATTGACTGGTGTACAAGAACACCCAGATCTCTCTGTACCGCCCCTTGACCTAAATTGATTCCATTTAGGCTGTAATCTGCCTTCCTGTTCTTGCCACCAAAGTGGATAACCATACATTTATCCACATTAAACTGCATCTGCCATGCATCTGCCCACTCACCTAACCTGTCCAGGTCACCCTGTAATCTCCTAACATCCTCCTCACATTTCACCCTGCCACCCAGCTTAGTATCATCAGCAAATTTGCTAATGTTATTACTAATACCATCTTCTATATCATAAATACATATTGTAAAAAGCTGCGGTCCCTACGGTACCCCATTGGTCACTGCCTGCCATTCCGAAATGGAGCCGTTTATCACTACTCTTTGTTTCCTGTCAGCCAACCAACTTTCAATCCAAGTCAGTACTTTGCCCCCAATACCATGCGCCCTGATTTTGCTCACTAACCTCCTATGTGGGACTTTATACATGTTTTTGTGTCTACGTGTCTGTGTTTGTCTGGGGTGGGGGGTTATGAGTGTCTGTGTAAGAGAGAGTGTATGTGTGTGTAAAGTCTGTGAGAGGATGCCTGTGAGTGTGTGTGTGTGTGTGTGTGTATAGTGCAATGGCGGTCACTTTGGACACCCCAGTCCAACACCGGCTTCTCCAAATCTTGGGAAAAGATCTTTGCTATTCACCTTTTCTATCGCCCTCAATAAGGTCACCCCTCAAACTGCTATGCTCCAGTGAAGACAGTCTCAGCCTATTCAGCCTCCCCTTATATCTCAAACCCTCCAGTCCTGGCAATATCCTGCTAAATATTTTCTGAGCCCTCTCCTAATTTAATAACTTTCCGACAGCAGGGTGATCAGAACAGTGCACAGTATTTCAAAATTGGCCTCAGCAATGTCCTGTACAATCTCAATAACTTCCATACTCCTATACTTAGTGGTCTGAGCAATGATGGCATGTGTGCTAACCACCTGAATCACCCTGTCTACCTGTGGTGCAACTCTGAAAAGAACTATGAACCTGAACCTCCACATCTCTCTGTTTGATGACACTGTTGAAGGTGCTATCACCAGCTGTATTAGTCCTGTTCTAGTCTGTTTATCCAAAATACAATACATCATTTATCTAAATTAATCTCCACCTGCCAACTCTCAGACAATTGTCCCAATTAATCGAGATCCTGTTGTAACATATCCAAGAATTATCCAGATATACCCAAGGTTATGACGGGAAGTGAGGAATGAGAGTGCATCCTCACTCTCCATAGGAGTAGTTCTGGCTGATTGGAGGGAGGTGAATGTTGTTCCTCTTTACAACAGAGGGAATAGGGAAATCCCTGGGAATTACAGACCAGTCAATATTACATCAGTGGGAAGCAAGGTACTGGACATGATTCTGAAAGATGGGATTTATGACCATTTGGAAAAATACAGTTTGATCAGAGATAGTTAGCATGGCTTTGTGAGGGCAGGTCATGCCTCACAAGCCTTATTGAATTCTTGAAGGATATGACGAGACAAGTTGACAAAGGTAGAACAGTGGATATGGTGTATTTGGATTTTAGTAAGGCATTTGAAAAGGTTCTTAAAAATGTGTTGCTGGAAAAGTGCAGCAGGTCAGGAAGCATCAAAGGAGAAGGAGAATCGACATTTGGGTATAAGCCCTTCTTCAGGAATTTGAAAAGGTTCCCCAGGGTATGCTCATTCAGAAAGTTAGGAGGCATGGGATACAGGGAAATCTGGCTGGGTGAAAGAAGACAGCGAATGGTAGTGGATGGAAAGTATTCTGCCTGGAGGTCGGTGACCATTGGTGTCCCACAGGGATCTGTTCTTGAGCCTCTGCTCTTTGTAGTTTTAATAAATGACTTGGTTGAAGAAGTGAAGAAGTGTGGGTTAGTAAGTTTGCCAATGACACAAAGGTTGGTGGTGTTATAGATCGTGTCGAGTGCTGTTGCAGACTACAACAAGACATTGACAGGATGCAGAGCTGGGCTGAGAAGTGGCAGATAGCGTTCAACCTGGATAAATATGAAGTGATTCATTTTGGAAGGTGGAATTTGAATGTTGAATACAGGGTTAGATAGGATTCTTGTCAGTGTGGAGAAACAGAGGGATCTTGGAGGCCACATACATAGATCCCTCAAAGTTATCACCCATGTTGATAGGGTTGTTCAGGCATGTGATGTTCTGCCTTTCATGAACAGGGGATCGAGTTTAAGAGCTGCGAGGTTTTGCTGCAGACCTGGTTAGACCACACTTGGAACATTCTGCACAGAGGAGATTTCCCAGGATGCTGCCTGGACTGGAGAGCCTGTCTTACGAAGAGAGGTTTGAGTGAGCTCAGCCTTTTCACACTGGGGAGAAGCAGGAAGAGAGGTGACCTGATAGAGGTGTACAAGGTAATGAGAGGCATCGATACAGTAGATCGCCAGAGACTTTTCCCCAGGGCAGAAATGGCTGTCACAAGGGGTCATCATTTTATGGTGATTGGAGGAAGTTATAGGGGAGATGTCAGAGGTAGGTTCTTTACACTGAGAGTGGTGGGTGTGTGGGATGCACTGCCAGTGGTGGGAGTAGAGTCAGGGACATTAGGGACATTGAAGTGACTGCTGGACAAGCACATGGACAGCATAAATTGAGGGGTGTGTAGGTTAGGTTGGTCTGCGATTACGATAAATGCTCGACACAACATTGTGGGCCGAAGGGCCTGTACTGTACTGTTCTATGTTCTGTAATTCTCCAGGGCTGTAACTGTAAGATAGGATCAATGTATTGTCAGATCTTTGTTAATTGCTGCAGACACAATGGTCTGAATGACCTCAGTTTGTGCTGTAATCATTATCATCTTCATCATCGTTGCCAATTCCTCACAGACACTCTCTCAGGATGAGTCTCTAGGTGGCTGTACAGACTGAAATGGTGACTCCAGGCTCTGCTACACTTGGAGCAGGTGGTGGCCATGGGAATGGGTGCATGCGGCACTGGTGTGGAAGCGTGCTCCTTTCAGGGTTCTGCCTACATCCAGTTTTCCTCACAGCAAATCTCAAGGTGCTTGACACTGTCGTGGATGGCTCTTCCTCCATTTTGGATGGTCTTGAGTCAGTGATTCCCAGGCATTGATGTAAATGCCATACCTCTCCAGTGAGGTTTTGAGGGTATCACTGAAGCAGTTCTTCTGTCCACCATGGACCTTTGTGCCATTTCAAAGCTGGGAGTAGAGCTAATGCTTGAAGAGTTTCATGTCAGTCATGCAGATGTTGTGTTCAGCCCACCATAGCTAATCAAGGAGGGTGAGGTGGGTCAGTGCCTCAACACTGGGATGTTGGCCTGGTCAAGGACTCTGGTGTTGGTGTGTCTTTCTTCCCAGCGGATTTCCAGGATCTTGCGGAGGTAGCCTCGGTGGCATTGCTCCAATGCTTTGATGGGTCTGCTGTAGACAGTCCACTTCACAGAGCCATGTAGGAGGGCAGCACCACAGCTCTGTAAACTCTGATGTTGTTGAACGCAGACACCCTTTTTCTCAGGTGGCCAAGGGCTGTGCGAGCAGACTACAGGGTGGTGCTGGATCACTTCATCAGGAGCTACTTTGGCCGATAGGACACTCCTGAGGTAGTGGAAGTGGTCGACATTGTCTAAGGCGTGCCTCTATGGATCTTGATGATCAGGGGTTTGCTATGCAATGCCAGGCCAGATTGATGAAGGATCTTTGGCTTGTGGATGTTCAGGATGAGACCTGTGCTGTATAAAGGTGCTGATGATGGTCTGGAGGACATCCTCTGACACTGCACCTACACAAGCATCATCTGTGTACTGCGGCTCAATGGTTGGGGTGAGTTTGATTTTGGTTTGAAGACAGTGGAGGTTGAATAATTTCCTGCTGGTCCTGTCAGTTAGCTCCACTCCAGCGGGGAGTTTATCGGTGGTGAGGTGAAGCGTTGCAATGAGGTTGATCAAGAGTGTTGGGGCTCGACACCGATCCGAACTGGTCGGGGGAATGGGCGAGTGGAGCCATTTGCCATGTCATCGTGGAGCAGGGGAAGGGTGGTGACAAACTTGGTGGTGTAGCCAAAGTAGAGAAGGATGCTCCATAATATTTCCTGAGAGCTATATTGATAGTTTTGGTCAGGCTCGTCCAGCAGGTCAGAGTCAGAGAGATGGACAACATGGAAACAGACCCTTCAGTCCAACTCATCCATGTCGTCCCACCTGCCAGCACCCGGCCCATGTCCCTCCAAACCCTTTCCATTCATATACCCATTCAGATGCATTTTAAATGTTGTAATTGTACCAACCTCCTCCACTTCCTCATTCCATACATGCACCACCCTCTGTGCCCATTAGGTGTCTCCTTTTGTTATATATATCTTTCCCCTCTCACCCTAAACCCCTCTCCCCCACCCCAAGGAATCTACTTTGTCTATGTCTGTGGTACGTAAACACTGGGCTGTGGGGTGTTATAAAAATACTGTGGTATATAAACACTGGGCTGGAGGGGGATGTTATAAAATTACTGTGGTATATAAACACTGGGCTGGAGGGGGATGTTATAAATTTAATGTGGTATGTAAACACTTGTCTGGAGGAGTGTTATAAAATTACTGTGGTGTGTAAACACTGAGCTGGAGGGGGGTGTTATAAAATTACTGTGGTATGTAAACACTGAGCTGGAGGGGGGTGTTATAAAATTACTGTGGTATGTAAACACTGGGCTGGGGGGGTGTTATAAAATTACTGTGGTGTGTAAACACTGGGCTGGGGGAGTATTATAAAATTACTGTGGTGTGTAAACACTGAGCTGGAGGGGGGTGTTATAAAATTACTGTGGTGTGTAAACACTGGGCTGGGGGAGTATTATAAAATTACTGTGGTGTGTAAACACTGAGCTGGAGGGGGGTGTTATAAAATTACTGTGGTATGTAAACACTGGGCTGGGGGGGTGTTATAAAATTACTGTGGTATGTAAACACTGGGCTGGGAGAGTGTTATAAAATTACTGTGGTGTGTAAACACTGGGCTGGGGGAGTGTTATAAAATTACTGTGGTGTGTAAACACTGAGCTGGAGGGGGGTGTTATAAAATTACTGTGGTATATCAACACTGGGCTGGTGGGGATGTGTTATAAAATTACTGTGGAATGTACACACTGGGCTGGGAATTGTTATAAAATTAGTATGGTATTTTAACACTGGGCTGGAGGGGAGTGTTATTAAATTACTGTGGTATGTAAACACTGGGCTGGAGGTCGAGTGTTATAAAATTACTGTGGTATATAAACACTGGGCTGGGGGAGGGTTATAAAATTACTGTGGTATATAAACACTGGGCTGGAGGGGAGTGTTAGTAAATTACTGTGGTATGTAAACACTGGGCTGGAGGAGAGTGTTATAAAATAACTGCGGTATATATACACTGGGCTGGGGGTGTGTTATAATATTAGTGTGGTATATAAACACTGAGCTGGTGGGGGATGTTATAAAATTACTGTTGTATATAAACGCTCCCCCAGCCCAGTGTTTATATACCACAGTAATTTTATAACACTCCCCCCCCCAGCCCAGTGTTTATATACCACAGTAATTTTATACCACTCCCCCATCCCATTGTTTACATACCACAGTAATTTTATAACATTCCCCTCCAGCCCAGTGTGTGTATACACCGCAGTAATTTTATAATACTCCCACAGCCCAGTGTTATAAAATTACTGTGGTAGATAAACACTGGGCTGGGGGAGTGTTATAAAATTACTGTGGTATGTAAACACTGGGCTGGGGGTTGTTATAAAATTACTGTGGGATACAAACACTGGGCTGGGGGAGTGTTATAAAATTCCTGTGGTATATAAACACTGGGCTGGAGGAGTATTATAAAATTACTGCGGTGTATATACACACTGGGCTGGAAGGGAATGTTATAAAATTACTGTGGTATGTAAACAATGGGATGGGGGAGTGGTATAAAATTACTGTGGTATATAAACACTGGGCTGGGGGGGTGTTATAAAATTACTGTGGGATACAAACACTGGGCTGGGGGAGTGTTATAAAATTACTGTGGTATATAAACACTGGGCTGGGGGAGTGTTATAAAATTACTGCGGTGGAGGGTGTGTGTTATAAAATTTCTGTGGTGTATAAACTCTGTGTTCGAGGGGGACTGTTATAAAATTACTGTGGTGTATAAACTCTGTGCTGGAGGGGGAGTGTTAAAATTACTGTGGGATGTAAACACTGGGCTGGGGAGTGTTATAAAATTACTGTAGTATGTAAACACTGGGATGGGGGCGTGTTATAAAATTGCTGTGGTATATAAACACTGGGCTGGGGGAGTGTTATAAAATTACTGTGGTGTATAAACGCTGGGCTGGAGGGGGATGTTATAAAATTACTGTGGTATATAAATACTGGGTTGGTGGGGGTGTTATAAAATTACTGTGGTATATAAACACTGGGCTGGATGGGGAGTGTTATAAAATTACTGTGGTATATAAACACTGGGATGGGGGCGTGTTATAAAATTACTGTGGTATATAAACACTGGGCTCGGGAATGTTATAAAATTACTGTGGTAGGTAAACATTGGGCTGGGGGAGTGTTATTTAATTACTGTGGTATGTAAACACGGGGCTGGGGGAGTGTTATAAAATTGCTGTGGTATGTAAACACCGGGCTGGGGGAGTGTTATAAAATTACTGTGGTATATACACACTGGGCTGGGGGAGTGTTATAAAATTGCTGTGGTATGTAAACACTGGGCTCGGGGAGTGTTATAAAATTACTGTGGGATATTAACACTGGGCTGGATGGGGTGTGTTATAAAATTACTGTGGTATATAAACACTGGGATGGGGGCGTGTTATAAAATTACTGTGGTATATAAACACTGGGCTCGGGAATGTTATAAAATTACTGTGGTATGTAAACACTGGGCTGGGGGAGTATTATAAAATTACTGCGGTATTTAAACACTGGGCTGGAGGGGAGTTTTATAAAATTACTGTGGTATATAAACACTGGGCTGGAGGGGAGTGTTATAAAATTACTGTGGTATGAAAACACTGGGCTGGAGGAGAGTGTTATAAAATAACTGCGGTATATATACACTGGGCTGGGGGTGTGTTATAATATTAGTGTGGTATATAAACACTGAGCTGTTGGGGGATGTTATGAAATTACTGTGGTATATAAACGCTCCCCCAGCCCAGTGTTTATATACCACAGTAATTTTATAACACCCCCCCAGCCCAGTGTTATAAAATTACTGTGCGATATTAACACTGGGCTGGGGGAGTGTTATAAAATTACTGTGGTGTATAAACACTGGGCTCGGGAATGTTATAAAATTACTGTGGTATGTAAACACTGGGCTGGAGGAGTATTATAAAATTACTGCGGTGTATATACACACTGGGCTGGAGGGGAATGTTATAAAATTACTGTTGTGTATGTAAACAATGGGATGAGGGAGTGTTATAAAATTACTGTGGGATACAAACACTGGGCTGGGGGAGTGTTATAAAATTACTGTGGTATATAAACACTGGGCTGGGGGGGAGTGTTATAAAATTACTGCAGTGGAGAGTGTGTGTTATAAAATTACTGTGGTGTGTAAACACTGTGCTGGAGGGGAGTGTTATAAAATTACTGTGCTATGTAAACACTGGGCTGGTGGAGTGTTATAAAATTACTGTGGTATATAAACACTGGGCTGGGGGAGTGTTATAAAATTACTGTGGTATATAAACACTGGGCTGGGGGAGTGTTATAAAATTACTGCAGTGGAGTGTGTGTGTTATAAAATTACTGTGGTGTATAAACACTGTGCTGGAGGGGAGTGTTATAAAATTACTGTGGTATGTAAACACTGGGCTGGTGGAGTGTTATAAAATTACTGTGGTATATAAACACTAGGCTCGGGAATGTTATTAAATTACTGTGGTATGTAAACATTGGGCTGGAGGGGGCTGTTATAAAATTCATGTGGTATATAAACACTGATCTGGTGGGGAGTGTTATAAAATTACTGTGGTATATAAACACTGGGCTGGCGGGGAGTGTTATAAAATTACTGTGGTATGTAAACACTGGGCTGGGGGAGGGTTATAAAATTACTGTGGTGTGTAAACACTGGGCTGGGGGAGTGTTATAAAATTACTGTGTGTATGTAAACACTGGGCTGGTGGAGTGTTATAAAATTACTGTTGTGTATATAAACACTGGGCTGGAGGGGAGTGTTATAAAATTACTGTGGTATGTAAACACTGGGCTGGGGGACTGTTATAAAATTACTGTGGTATATAAACACTGGACTCGGGAATGTTATTAAATTACTGTGGTATGTAAACATTGGGCTGGAGGGGGCTGTTATAAAATTCATGTGGTATATAAACACTGATCTGGTGGGGGAGTGTTATAAAATTACTGTGGTATGTAAACACTGGGCTGGGGGAGTGTTATAAAATTACTGTGGTGTGTAAACACTGGGCTGGGGGAGTATTATAAAATTACTGTGGTATGTAAACACTGGACAGGGGGAGTGTTATAAAATTACTGTGGTATGTAAACACTGGGCTGGGGGAGTATTATAAAATTACTGTGGTGTTTAAACTCTGGGCTTGGGGAGTGTTATAAAATTCCTGTGGGATGTAAATGCTGGGCTGGGGGAGTGTTATAAAATTACTGTGGTGTGTAAACACTGGGCTGGGGAGTGTTATAAAATTACAGTGGGATGTTAACACTGGGCTGGGGAAGTGTTATAAAATTCCTGTGGTATATAAACACTGGGCTCGGGAATGTTTATAAATTACTGTGGTATGTAAACATTGGGCTGGAGGGGGCTGTTATAAAATTCATGTGGTATATAAACACTGACCTGGTGGGGGAGTGTTATAAAATTACTGTGGTATGTAAACACTGGGCTGGAGGGGTGTTATAAAATTGCTGTGGTATGTAAACACTGGGCTGGGGGAGTGTTATAAAATTACTGTGGTATATACACACTGGGCTGGGGGAGTGTTATAAAATTACTGTGGTATATAAACACTAGGATGGGGGCGTGTTATAAAATTACTGTGGTATGCATACACTGGGCTGGAGGAGTGTTAAAAAGTTACTATGGTATATAAACACTGGGCTGGAGGGGAGTGTTATAACATTACTGTGATATATAAACACTGGGCTGTGGGAGTGTTATAAAATTACTATGGTATATAAACACTGGGCTGGAGGGGTGTTATAAAATTCCTGTGGTATATTAACACTGGGTTCGGGAATGTTATAACATTACTGTGGTATATAAACATTGGGCTGGGGGAGTGTTATTAAATTACTGTAGTATGTAAACACTGGGCTGAGGGAGTGTTACAAAATTACTGTGGGATATTAACACTGGGCTGGGGGAGTGTTATAAAATTCCTGTGGTATATAAACACTGGGCTCGGGAATGTTATTACATTACTGTGGTATGTAAACATTGGGCTGGAGGGGGCTGTTATAAAATTACTGTGGTATATAAACACTGAGCTGGTGGGGGAGTGTTATAAAATTCCTGTGGTATATAAACACTGGGCTCGGGAATGTTATTAAATTACTGTGGTATGTAAACATTGGGCTGGAGGGGGCTGTTATAAAATTACTGTGGTATATAAACATTGGACTGGAGGAGTGTTATAAAATTACTGTGGTACGTAAACACTGGGCTGGAGGGGTGTTATAAAATTACTGTGGTATATATGCACTGGGCTGGGGGTGTGTTTTAAAATTTCTGTGGTATATAAACACTGGGCTGGAGGGGTATGTTATAAAATTACTGTGGTATGTAAACACTGGGCTGGGGAGTGTTATAAAATTACTGTGGTATATAAACACTGCGCTGGAGGGGGAGTGTTATAAAATTACTGCGGTATATAAACACTGGGATGGGGGAGTGTTATAATATTCCTGTGGTATATAAACACTGGGCTGGGGGAGTGTTATAAAATTACTGTGGTATGTAAACACTGCGCTGGGGGAATGTTATAAAATTACTGTGGTGTATAAACTCTGGGCTGGGGGAGTGTTATAAAATTACTGTGGTATGTATACACTGGGCTGGAGGAGTGTTATAAAATTACAATGGTATATAAACACTGGACTGGAGGGGAGTGTTATAAAATTACTGTGATATATAAACACTGGGCTGGGGGAGTGTTCTAAATTTACTGTGGTATATAAACACAGGACAGGCGGAGTGTTATAAAATTACTGTGGTATGTAAACACTGCGCTCGGGAATGTTATTAAATTACTGTGGTATGTAAACATTGTGCTGGAGGGGGCTGTTATAAAATTACTGTGGTATATAAACACTGGGATGGGGGCGTGTTATAAAATTACTGTGGTATATAAACACTGCGCTGGAGGGGGAGTGTTATAAAATTACTGTGGTATATAAACACTGGGATGGGGGAGTGTTATAATATTCCTGTGGTATATAAACACTGGGCTGGGGGAGTGTTATAAAATTACTGTGGTATGTAAACACTGCGCTGGGGGAGTGTTATAAAATTACTGTGGTGTATAAACTCTGGGCTGGGGGAGTGTTATATAATTACTGTGGTATATAAACACTGGGCTGGAGGGGGATGTTATAAAAATACTGTGGTATGTAAACAATGGGCTGGGTGCGTGTTATAAAATTGCTGTGGGATATTAACACTGGGCTGGAGGGGGATGTCACAATATTACTGTGGTATATAAACACTGGGCTGGGGGAGTTGTTTTAATTCATTCTGGATCAGTGGTGCTGGAGGAGCACAGCAGTTCAGGCAGCATCCAACGAGCAGCGAAATCGAGGTTTCGGGCAAAAGCCCTCCTTCAGGAATAAAGGCAGTGAGCTGGAAGCATGGAGAGATAAGCTAGAGGAGGGTGGGGTGGGGAGAAAGTAGCATAGAGTACAATGGGTGAGTGGGGGAGGAGATGAAGTTGATAGGTCAGGGAGGAGTGGGTGGAGTGGATAGGTGGAAAAGGAGCTAGGCAGGTCAGACAAGTCCGGACATGTCATGGGGACAGTGCTGAACTGGAAGTTTGGAACCAGGGTGAGGTGGGGGAAGGGGAAATGAGGAAACTGTTGAAGTCTACATTGATGCCCTGGGGTGGAAGTGTTCTGAGGCGGAAGATGAGGCGTTCTTCCTCCAGGCGTCTGGTAGTGATCGAGCGGCGGTGAAGGGGGCCCAGGACCTCCATGTCCTCAGCAGAGTGGGAGGGGGAGTTGAAATGTTGGGCCACGGGGCGGTGTGGTTGATTGGTGCGGGTGTCCCGGAGATGTTCCCTAAAGCGCTCTGCTAGGAGGCATCCAGTCTCCCCAATGTAGAGGAGACCCCATCAGGAGCAACAGATACAATAAATGATATTAGTGGATGTGCAGGTAAAACTTTGATGGATGTAGAAGGCTCCTTTAGGGCCTTGGATGGAGGTGAGGGAGGAGGTGTGGACACAGGTTTTACAGTTCCTGCGGTGGCAGGGGAAGGTGCCAGGCTGGAATGGTGGGTCGTTGGGGGGCGTGGACCTGACCAGGTAGTCACGGAGGGAACAGTCTTTGCGGAAGGCGGAAAGGGTTGGGGAGGGAAATATATCCCTGGTGGTGGGGTCTTTTTGAAAGTGGCGGAAATGATGATTTGGTTTATGCGAAGGTTTGTAGGGTGGAAGGTGAGCACCAGGGGCGTTCTGTCCTTGTTACGGTTGGAGGGGTGGGGTCTGAGGGCGGAGGTGTGGGATGTGGACGAGATGCGTTGGAGGGCATCTTTAACCACGTGGGAAGGGAAATTGCGGTCTCTAAAGAAGGAGGCCATCTGGTGTGTTCTGTGGTGGAACTGGTCCTCCTGGGAGCAGATACGGCAGAGGCGGAGGAATTGGGAATACGGGATGGCATTTTTGCAAAAGGTAGGGTGGGAGGAGGTGTAATCCAGGTAGCTGTGGGAGTCGGTGGGTTTGTGAAAAATGTCAGTGTCAAGTCGGTCATCATTAATGGAGATGGAGAGGTCCAGGAAGGGAAGGGAGGTGTCAGAGATGGTCCAGGTAAATTTAAGGTCAGGGTGGAATGTGTTGGTGAAGTTGATGAATTGCTCAACCTCCTCGTGGGAGCAAGAGGTGGCGCCAATGCAGTCATCAATGTAGCGGAGGAAGAGGTGGGGAGTGGTGCCGGTGTAACTACGGAAGATCAACTGTTCTACGGAGCCAACAAAGAGAGAGGCATAGCTGGGGCCCATACGTGTGCCCATGGCTACCCCTTTGGTCTGGAGGAAGTGGGAGGATCCAAAGGAGAAATTGTTAAGGGTGAGGACCAGTTCGGCCAAATTAATGAGAGTGTTGGTGGAAGGGTACTGTTGGGGACGTCAGGAGAGGGAGAAACGGAGGGCTTGGTGGCCCTGGTCATGGCGGATGGAGGTGTAGAGGGATTGGATATCCATGGTGAAGATGAGGCGTTGGGGACCGGGGAAACGGAAGTCTTGGGGGAGGTGGAGGGCGTGGGTGCTGTCTCGAATATAGGTGGGGAGTTTCCCTAGACTAGGGGGGATAGGACAGTGTCGAGGTAGGTAGAGATGAGTTCAGTCGGGCAGGAGCAGGTGTGTGAGCAGAACAGGCTGATCGAGTATGAGAAGGAAAGGGAATGAAGGCAGGCAGTTGTGAGTTGTGTGTTCAACTGACTGTAGGCCCAGTTACTGTTGCCATCTTATACATTTGTGCTTTAAACGCTGCAGATGAATGATGTTGTGGTTAATCACACCAAACCTGTGCACTGACTGCTGTTGACGTGTCATTCATTCTGCCCCTGTGTTTCAAACAGGTTTTCGATTTCATCAGGAAAAGTTACTTGAAGAACTGAAGGATTATAAGTTTGTATTCCCCCAGCTGCTTTCAGGAAGAGGGAAGCGGAGTATATCCATACTGCCTCAGGTAATGACTGTGAGTCAGATCTCCAGGATGATTGCTTCACCTCACTCTAACCCACTGCTGTAGCTGTGACATTGGCACCCAGCCAACAAATCCTCTGTTACTGATTGGGCATGTAGGGCTGAGAGAGAAAGACAGAGAGAGGCAGGGTGGTGGGTTGAAGGGTTTCGGAGGAGGCGGGGGAGGCGAAAGACAGGGCTTGATGCGTGGTGGCGGAAGAGAAGGAAAAGTTTTGCGAGGGTAGAGAGAGAGGGTGCGGAGGCGAGAGGGAGAGAGGCAGAGAGAGAGAGAGAGAGGTTGGGGGCGAAGTGAGAGAGGTGTAAGGGGTGAAAAGTGAGAGAGAGAGACAAGAGTGGATGGGACAGAGAGAGGGTAGTCACAGGGAGAAAGAGAATTTGAAAGGCGTGGAGCTGAATCTCCTGCTCCGTGGATGCTGCCTGACCTGTTTCAACTCTTCCAACATGACATTTTGAACTGTGACCCTCCAGCATCTGCAGTCCTCACTTCCTCCTCACAGGAGAGAGAGAGAGAGAGACATGTTGGGGTGGAGGGACAGAGAGAGACGGGGGAAGGGGGCAGAGGTGGGGAACAGCAAGAGTGTACTTGGGTAAGATGGAGAGCTATGAAGGGGTTGGGGGGGAGAGAGAGAGAGTGTGGGGGAGATGGGAAAGAGACGGGTGGAAGTGTGAGAATTGGAGAGATGATTGGTGTTGGAGAACAAAGAGAGGTTTTGGTGTGGGGGAGAAAGGGAAGTGGGGGGGAGAGAGAGGATTGCAGGGAGAGAGAGTGTCGTATTGAGTGGGGAGGGGGACAGGGTGGGGAAGGTTGAGGAAGAGATGGGAAGTAGAGGGGGATGGCAAAAAAAGGGGGAGATTTGGGGGGACAGATGGGGTAAGGATGACTGGGGGAGAGTGAACAGAGGGGATGAGGATGAGAGGGGGTGGGGTGAAGAGAAGGGATGAAGGTGAGTGGGGGAGGAGGGATGAGGGAACAGGGATGAGGGTGACTGGGGAGGAAGGAACAGCGGGGATGAGGGTGAGTAGGGTGGGGGAACAGCGGGGATGAGGGTGAGTAGGGTGGGGGAACAGGGGATGAGGGTGAGTAGGGTGGGGGAACAGGGGATGAGGGTGAGTAGGGCGGGGGAACAGAGGGGATGAGGGTGAGTAGGGCGGGGGAACAGAGGGAATGAGGGTGAGTAGGGCGGGGGGAACAGAGGGAATGAGGGTGAGTAGGGTGGGGGAACAGAGGGAATGAGGGTGAGTAGGGCGGGGGAACAGAGGGAATCAGGGTGAGTAGGGTGGGGGAACAGAGGGAATGAGGGTGAGTAGGGCGGGGGAACAGAGGGAATGAGGGTGAGTAGGGTGGGGGAACAGAGGGAATGAGGGTGAGTAGGGTGGGGGAACAGAGGGAATGAGGGTGAGTAGGGTGGGGGAACAGAGGGAATGAGGGTGAGTAGGGCGGGGGAACAGAGGGAATGAGGGTGACTGGGGAGGAAGGAACAGAGAGGATGTGTGTGAGAAACAAAGCTCACTGTTGAATAACTTCCGAGTCAAATTCCGAAGCAGGTATTTATTGAAACATTTTTGCAAGAAAAGGTGTCAAACAAGGAGATGACATAGGTAGGAAGAGGGGTGAGGATGTCAGGCAGGCTTTCAGGGAGCTAGGTTGGAAGCTCAGAGTTAGAACGAACAGAGTTGTTGTCTCTGGTTTGTTACCCGTGCCACGTGATAGAGAGTCGAGGAATAGGGAGAGAGAACAGTTAAATGCGTGGATACAGGTATGGTGCCAGAGGGAGGGATTCCGGTTTCTGGACAACTGGGGTTCTTTCTGGGGAAGGTGGGACCTCTATAAACAGGATGGTCTCCACCTGAACCTGAGGGGCACCAGTATCCTTGGGGGGAGGTTTGCTAGTGCTCTTTGGGAGGGTTTAAACTAACTCTGCAGGGGCATGGGAACCTGGACTGTAGCTTTAGGGTACAGGACCTGGAGTGTAGGGAGGTTAGGAACAAGGCATCGATCTCGAAGGAGGGTACCTGTAAACTGGAAGGTGGCTTGAAGTGTGGGTTGGTACCTGGGATTTCGATGTTGTGGCTATTATGGAGACAAGGGTAGAACAGAGACAGGATTGGCTGTTGCAGGTTCCAGGGTTTAAATGTTAGGGTCAGAGGTGGGGGTACGAGAGGGGGAGGTGTGGCATTGCTTGTCAAGGATAGTATTACAGCGGTGGAAAGGACGATGGATGAAGACTCGCCATCTGAGGTAGTTTGGGCTGAGGTTAGAAATAGGAAAGGTGAGGTCACCCTGTTATTAGTTTTCTACAGGCCTCCTAATAGTCCTAGAGACTTAGAAGAAAGGATTGCGAGGATGATTCAGGAGAAGAGTGAAAGTAATAGGGTGGTTGTTATGGGGGACTTTAACTTTCCAGATATTGACTGGGAAAGCTATAAGAGAAAGTGAGGTCTGCAGATGCTGGAGATCAGAGTTGAAAATGTGTTGCTGGAAAAGTGCAGCAGGTCAGGCAGCATCCAAGGAACAGGAGATTCAACGTTTCCTGATGAAGGGCTTATGCCCGAAACGTCGAATTTCCTGTTCCTTAGATGCTGCCTGACCTGCTGCGCTTTTCCAGCAACACATTTTCAACTGTGAAAGCTATAGCTCGATTACGTTAGATGGGTCGGTGTTTGTCCAATGTGTGCAGGAGGGTTTCCTGACACAATATGTAGACAGGCCAACAAAAGGTGAGGCTATACTGGATTTGGTTCTAGGTAATGAACCAGGCCAGGTGTTAGACTTGGAGGTAGGTGAGCACTTCGGGGACAGTGACCACAACTCGGTGACTTTTACTTTAGTGATGGAGAGGGATAAGTGTGCACTGCAGGGCAAGAGTTATAGCTGGGGGCAGGGAAATTATGATGCAATGAGGCATGATTTAGGATGCGTGGCTTGGAAAAGTAGGCTTCCATGGAAGGGCACAATCGATATGTGGAGCTTGTTCAAGGAACAACTATTGAGTGTCCTTGATAAGTATGTACCAGTCAGGCAGGGAGGAAAGGGTCGTGTGAGGGAGCCGTGGTTTAATAAGGAATTGGAATCCCTTGTGAAAGGGAAGAGGGCGGCCTATGTAAAGATGAAGCGTGAAGGTTCAATTGGGGCGATTGAGAGTTATAAGGTAGCCAGGAAGGATCTAAAGAGAGAGCTAAGAGCAGCAAGGAGGGGACATGAAAAGTCCTTGGTTGGTAGGATTAGGGAAAACCCAAAGGCTTTCTATAGGTATGTCAGGAATAAAAGAATGACTAGGGTAGGAATAGATCCAGCCAAGGATAGTAGTGGGAAGTTGCGTGTGGAGGCTGAAGAAATTGGGGAGACACTGAATGAATACTTTTCGTCAGTATTCACTCAGGAACAGGACATTGTTGCTGATGTGAATATTGAGTCACAATTAATTAGAATGGATGGCTTTGAGCTATGTAGGTGTTGGAAATTCTGGAAAGGGTGAATGTAGGTAAGTCCCCTGGGCCTGATGGCATTTATCCTAGGATCCTCTGGGAAGCTAGGGAGGAGATTGCAGAGCCATTGGCCTTGATTTTTATGTCCTCGTTGTCTACAAGAATAGTGCCAGAAGACTGGAGGATAGCAAATGTGGTTCCCTTGTTCAAGAAGGGGAGTAGGGATAACCCTAGTAACTATAGGCCAGTGAGTCTCACTTCTGTTGTGGGCTAAGTCTTAGAGAGAATTGTAAGGGATAGAATTTATGAACATCTGGATAGGAATAATGTGATCAAGGATAGTCAGCATGGTTTTGTGAAGGGCAGGTCGTGCCTCACAAACCTTATTGAATTCTTTGAGAAGGTGACTAAGAAGGTGGATGAGGTCATGTGGTGTATATGGATTTTAGTAAGGCGTTTGATAAGGTTCCCCATGGTAGACTACTGCAAAAAATACAGAGGTATGGCATTGAGGGTGAGTTGGAGGTTTGGATTAGGAATTGGCTGGCTGAAAGGAGACAGAGGGTAGTAGTTGATGGTAAAGGTTCATCTTGGAGTGCAGTTACTCGCGGTGTTCCGCAAGGATCTGTTTTGGGACCATTGCTGTTTGTCATTTTTATAAATGATCTGGAGGAGGGGTAGAAGGTTGGGTGAGCAAGTTTGTGGATGATACGAAAGTCAGTGGAGTTGTTGACAGTGAGGAAGGATGTGGCAGGTTACAGCGGGATATAGATAAGTTGCAGAGCTGGGCAGAAAGGTGGCAAATGGAGTTCAATGTAACTAAGTGTGAGGTGATTCACTTTGGTAAGAGTAACAAGAAAATGGGGTACTGGGCTCACAGTCGGATACCTGGTAGTGTGGATGAGCAGAGGGATCTTGGTGTCCATGTACACAGATCTTTGAAAGTTGCCACCCAGGTAAATAGTGCTGTGAAGAAGGCATATGGCGTACTGGCTGTTATTGGTAGAGGAATTGATTCTGGAGTCCTGAGGTCATGTTGCAATTGTATAAGACTCTGGTGTGGCCGCATCTGGAGTATTGTGTGCAGTATCGGTCGCCATACTATAGGAAGGATGTGGAGGCACTGGAACGGGTGCAGAGGAGGTTTACCAGGATGTTGCCTGGCATGGTAGGAAGATCGTATGAGGAAAGGCTGAGGCATTTGGGGCTGTTTTCATTGGAGAAAAGAAGGTTTAGAGGGGACATGATAGAGGTGTACAAGATGATTAGGGGTTTAGATAGGGTTGACCATGAGAACCTTTTTCCAAGTATGGAGTCAGCTGTTACAAGGGGACATAGCTTTAAATTAAGGGGAGATAGGTATAGGACAGATGTTAGGGGTAGATTCTTTACTCAGTGAGTCGTGAGTTCATGGAATACCCTGCAGTGATGGACTCCCCCTCTTTATGGGCATTTAAACGGGCATTGGATAGGCACATGGAGGATAGTGGGCTAGTGTAGGTCAGGTGGGCTTGGATCGGCGCAACATCGAGGCCAAAGGGCCTGTACTGCGCTGTATTTTTCTATGTTCTATGTAGACACCCTGATCAGAAGGTTACATTACAATTTATACAGGTAAAAACAATGCCTGCAGATGCTGGAAACCAGATTCTGGATCAGTGGTGCTGGAAGAGCACAGCAGTTCAGGCAGCATCCAAAGTGCAGCGAAATCGACGTTTCAGGCAAAAGCCCTTCATCAGCAATACGGTTCAGTTGAGTCTCTCGGTCCTCCCCTTTTACCCCGTTGGTTGTTTTCGTTGTTGTGCGTAGCCTATCACAAGCTCGAGTTTCACACTGCCTCTGTTTACATCTCCAACTCCTCTAAACCTGTCGCCCCCCCCCCCCCAACACCCCAATATTTATTTTATTCCTTATTTGGTTATCTTGTTCATACTAACTCCCTATGTGCATGACAATTGCAACTGTCATGTCAGTACATCTGTTTGTACAGTCGACCACCCCCCTTTTCGGTTAGTTATTTCCTGGTATACACCCCCATGATTCCGCCTCGCAATTTTTGCAGAAGCAAGATACAGCTATTTGTCGATGTTTGTGCAGGTATGTCTAGTTTAACATACACCCCCCTCATGGTCCAGCCTTGTGGTGTTTGCAGAAACAACAACATTTGCAAACGCCTCTCGCAATGCGAGTGACTGGGAGGAGGGGGACAGAGGGGATGAGGGTGACTGGGAGGGGAACAGAGGGGATGAGGGTGACTGGGGGGGGGACAGAGGGGATGAGGGTGAGTGGGAGGGGGAGAGAGGGGATGAGGGTGAGTGGGGGAGGTGGATCAGAGGGGATGAGGATGAGTGGGAGGGGGACAGAGGGGATGAGGGTGAGTGGGGGAGGGGGATCAGAGGGGATGAGGGTGAGTGGGGGAGGGGGAATCAGAGGGGATGATGGCGAGTTGGGAGGGGAAGCAGAGAGGGTGACTAGGGAGTGGGGAACAGAGGGGATGAGGGTGAGGGGGACAGAGGGGATGAGGGTGAGTGGGGGAAGGGGATCCGAGGGGATGAGGGTGAGTGGGGGAAGAGGAACAGAGGGGATGAGGGTGAGTGGGGGAAGGGGATCAGAGGGGATGAAGGTGAGTTGGGGAAGGGGATCAGAGGGGATGAGGGTGGTGGGGGGGGAACAGAGGGGATGAGGGTGAGTGGGGGAAGGGGATCCGAGGGGATGAGGGTGAGTGGGGGAAGAGGAACAGAGGGGATGAGGGTGAGTGGGGGGGGACAGAAGAGATGAGGGTGAGGGGGGGGGGGAGGGAGAAACAGTGGGGGATGAGGGTGACTGGACATCCCACCTGCTTGTTCTGTCCCTGATAGAGAAAGCGAAACGGTTAACTGTCACTGACAAAGATTGATTGAAAACAAGAGCAGTCCTGATTGAGCTGTTAATGACCGTGTGGATAATGTCACCGATTCCAAATCAAACAGTGATGGGATGAGGGTATCTCATCTGGCATGGTGGATCAGTGGTTAGCACTATTGCCTCATACTGCCAGAGTCCTGAGTTCGATTCCAGCCTCAGGTGACTGACTATGTGAAGTTTGTATGTTCTCCCCATGTCTATTTGGGTTTCCTCCTGCAGTCCAAAGATGTGCAGTTTAGGTAAATTGGCTATGCTAACCTATCCATAGTATTCAGCGATGTCTAGGTTAGATGCATTAGTCAGGGGGGACTGGGTCTGGGTAGGTTCCTGTTTGGAGGGTTGCTGGGGGCTTGTTGGGCTGAAGGGCCTGTTCCTACACTGTCGGAATTCTTTCAGGTGCATCACAAAAAAAATTGAAGGCGGGACTTGAAACATTTCAACCATCGTTGAAATACTATCCATAAGTTTGCTGATCAGGTAATAAGTTAATTCTTCAAATAGGGATTGGAATCGAGCCAGAACATGTTGAGAAACAGAAATATGCAGAGAATTAAAATTACCCAGATCAAATTACACACTGCAAAGAACAGGCTGCAGTTGTTGGTTGCTCAAAGTATGAATTTAGGAGTTGAGTGGGACTTTGACGTGATCCACGATTCAGTGCTGTTTGTATTTGACATGGAGCTGCAGTGAGAGGTTGGAGACTGAAATGTAAACTGCTGCAGGAACACTGTGAATGTGAGCTGAGTTAAATGGCCAGATGAAACCTGTAAAATGCAGGATGCGGAGGTGCTGGTGTTTGACTGAGGTGGACAAAGTTTTAAAAAAAACACATGACTGTAGGTTATAGTCCAATAAATTTACTTGAAATTGTAACCTTTCAGAGCAATGCTCCTTCATCAGGTGAAGTGTGAGATGGCATACCAATACAGAGTTTATAAGCAGAGGCATCAAAAGATCATAGAATTGGTGTATGATGGAGAACTCTGTCAGAAAGGAAATGCAAGTTTCAACTGATGAAGGAGCAAATTCAGAATCTGTTTCAAGTCACTGCTCCAAGGTAATGAAGGATGTTTATCAGTCCCTGCCTAACTTTCCAAACTTCAGTCAGGCCAAGATACAGAGGTGACATTTCAGGTCAGACACTGAATTGTTGGTGTGAGGCCTTCAGAGTCTGTCTCCGAGTTTTACATCAGGTTGGTCTTGTTCCAAAAGCAGGAATTTGTGAAATGCCACACTAACCGACTGTGACTACAAATCGTGTGTTTTTTGAACAAAATAGAATGTATCTGCAAATAAACCAACATCTTGGATGAAATGATTCATCACCCCAGCGATTTAAATGTGTGTGTGCGCGCGCGCACGCGCATACACTTGAGAGTGTGTATGAGTGTGATCGACATGATGTGGAAGTGTTATTGTGTGATTATTGATCAAAATGCTCAATGTAGCAAGAAAACAGGACACTGCAAAAGGATGAGGAAGAAAGCACCCAGCGACATTCTCCATGCCAACATCTCCACCAATCAGAGTTCACTACTGATGTCTCTCTCATGCAGTATGAATGGAGCTTTTCCTGGTGTTTTATTATCACTCCTTACTGGAAGACTGTATTGAAAATCAAGCTCCACTCCTCCCACAGGCCTTGCAAAAATGATGATTTGAAAAGTTACAAAATTGTTCCCCAGTTTATCTGATTATAGCAATCAGTCTGAAAGAACGCACAGCAATGTTTTTATAGTAGACCAGAATTATTATTTATTACAAGTAATTACACTGAACAATCAGCATCATGGAATGTGGGTGTTGCTCACTGGAGCAGCATTTATTACCCGGCCGAGCTGTCCTTGAGAAGTTGGTGATGAGCTGCCCTCATGAACTGCTGTAGTCCACTTACTGTCACTCAGTCTGGCATTTTACAAATTTCTGCTTTTGGAGCAAGGCCTGCCTGATATAAAACACAGAGACAGACTGTTGGGAAGAGAGGTCAAAGAGCAGTCTCAAGTTCTGTGTTCAGATAATTGATCTTTATTTGAGCACTTTACCATATTTGCAGGAGAGGCCAGAGACCACTCTGAATCTGGTCTTCACAAGGGGGTCAATTACCCTCTTAATTCCATCTCAGAATGGAGAAGAGTCATAGAGTCATAGAGATGTACAGCATGGAAACAGACCCTTCGGTCCAACCTGTCCATGCCGACCAGATATCCCAACCCAATCTAGTCTCACCTGCCAGCACCTGGCCCCTCTGATTCCCCAGTGGGATACAGCATTTTTATACACTTCACATTACAATAATTACATGCAACATTGTCATTGTACCTTCACCCATACATCCAATCCTGTGAAACACCTGATCACTGATAGGGCTGTCCATATCGCTGTCTATGTTTCCCATGATCTTGTGATATTTACCAGATATCAAATCATCAGGCCATGGGATCTTAAAATGTATCCCACTAATTATACTCTCCTTCAGACAATTTTTAGACTTGCTTATCTCTAAGGGCTGCTCAAATTCTATTATCCATTGTATTTATTATTATATCTGTCAAATTCTATTACTCGTCTTCTATTTCCCACTGGAGTCTAGATTAGAGTGGTGCTGGAAAAGCACAGCAGGTCAGGCAGCATCCGAAGAGCAGGAAAACCGATGTTTAGGGCAAAAGCCCTTTGTCAGGAATGGAGGCAGAGTGCTTGCAGTGTGGAGAGATAAATTGGGGGGGGAGGGGGGTGCGGCCTTTATATTTCCCACTGTCCTAATCATAGGAGATACAGAAGGTAAATGTCTGGCTCAGGCAGCACCCCAGAGAATACTACCTTTGGAGGTCTTTATTTTCAACTTCCTAACTCCCTAAATTCACTGTTCATGACCTCATCCTTTTCCTAGCTGAGTCATTGGCTGCTCACCCTCTCCTTTAAAAATGCCATAGACTTGATCCGAGACATCCCAGACCCTGGCACCCAGGAGGCAACATATCACCTGGGAGCCAAAAGAGAAAATGCTGGAAAATCTCAGCAGGTCTGGCAGCATCTGTAAGGAGAGAAAAGAGCTGACATTTCAAGTCTAACTGACCCTTTGTCAAAGCTTTGACTTGCTCAAAAGCCTATTGTAAATCCAAATAGATCATGCCCAATAACTCTCCTTTGTCTAACTTATACAATCATGGAATTCTTGTAGTACATTTGACTCACCATGTCTGTCCGCATACCTGAAAGTGACCCAGCTAGTCCAACTCCAGCTCTATTTCTGTCGCCTTCTAACTTCATCCCTTTCAAATATACATCCAGTTCTGTTTTGAAACCTCCGATGGAATCCCCCTCCCCCAATCTCCCAAGCATCACATTCCAAATCCTAACAACTCTGAGTAAAGATGTTTCTCCTCATTTCACTCCTAGCTCTCTTGCTGACAATCTTAAAATGCAATCCCTCGCTAGTGACATCCAACTCAGGAAAACAAAATGTCTTTCTTTACCCTATCAAAATTGTTCATAATTTAGAACACCTGAATACAGTCACCTCTCAATCTTCTCTGCTCCAAGGTGAATAAGCCCATTCTCTCTCATTTTGCTTTGGTTTGAAAATCCTTCATTCCTGGTATCATTCTAGTAAACTTTCTTTGAACTCTCTCCAGGGCTTTAATATCCTTCCTTAAATAGAGTACCCAGAATTGAACACAACACTCCAGATGTGACATGACCAATGAATTGTAAAGGTGCAGCAACCCTTCTTTGCTTTTAGACTCTGTGTCCCTATTTATAAACCCAAGGATCCTCTAGGCCTTCATAAAAGTGTTTCAATTTGCCTGGCCATCTTCAGAGAATCATGTACATGAACCCCAAGGTCCCTTTGCTCCTTTACTCCCCTCCGAGTTGTATCGTTGATTGTGTGTTGTCTCTCCATGTTTCTTCCACCCCAATGCATATCCTCACATTTCTCTTCATTGAAATCCATCTATCAGGTGACTGGCCATTTAGCCAACTTGTCAATATTCCTCTGAAGTCGCTCAACATCAAACTCACAATTCATCATTCTCCATAGCTTCATACCTGGAAATTTAGAGATTTTGCCCTCAATGCACATTTCTAAAAATCAGAAAAGGCAAGAGTCCGAATACCAATCCTTTGGGAATACCACTTCCAACTTGTCTCCAATCAGAGAAATGCCCATCTATACCTACCCTCTACTTCCTTTTGTTAGGAGCCAGCTTTGAGTCCAGGCTGCCAAGGACCCATCAATGCTAACCAACCTGCCATGTGGCACCATATCAATGCTTTCTGAAAGTCCAAATGTACAATATCTACAGCACTCCCCTCATCCACTGCCTGTGTTACCTTGTCAAAGAACTTAAGTTTGTCAGACATAACTTTCCTTTGAAAAAAACCATGTTGACTGTCTGACTTATTTTTCTATGACTGCATATTTACCCTATCCCGACTATAGCCTCATCTGTTTTCCTGCGATTATCGTCTTAATCCCACCCTTTCTGCCCATCTGCTGATCATAGAACAGAGAACATTACAGCACAGTACAGGCCCTTCGGCCCTCGATGTTGCGCTGATCTGTGAAACCAGTCTGAAGCCCATCTAACTTATACTATTCCATTCTAGTCCATAATCTTATCAAATTGCCATTTAAATGCCCTTAAAGTTGGCGAGTCTACTACTGTTGCAGGCAGTGCATTCCATTTCCCTATTACTCCTTTCCATCCTTTCGATAGAATGTGTATCCTTGGATATTTAGTTCTCAGCCCTGATCCCCTTGCAGCTGAGACTGTGATACCCACAACACCATATCTGCCAATTTAAAACTGTGCTACAAGCTTATTTACCTTGTTTCATTGACTGCGTGCATTAAAGTATAACACCCTCAGTTCTGCATTGACTGCTTTTTTCATAGTTGTCCCTGACCTGGGCCTGAAGTTAGATTCCTGACCTTATTGACTTTCTGTGCTCTTACTTGTTCTAGAAACTGTGATACTCTCTACTGAACCCACATAGAGTCATAGAGATATACAGCATAGAAACAGGCCATTGGGTCCAACCTGTCCATGCCGACCAGATATCTCAAGTAAAAAATGAGGTCTGCAGATGCTGGAGATCACAGCTGCAAATGTGTTGCTGGTCAAAGCACAGCAGGTTAGGCAGCATCTCAGGAATAGAGAATTCGACGTTTCGAGCATAAGCCCTTCATCTAGTCCATGTCCCCATCCAAATGCCTCTTAAATGTTGCAATTGTACCAGCCTCAACCACTTCCTCTGGCAGCTCATTCCATACACGTACCACCCTCTGTGTGAAAAAGCTGCCCCTTAAGTCCCTTTGATATCTTTCCCCTCTTAACCTAAACCTGTGCCCTCTAGTTCTGGACTCCCCCACCCCAGGGAAAAGACTTTGTCTATTTATCCTATCTATGCCCCTCATAATTTTGTAAACCTCTGTAAGGTCACCCCTCAGCCCCCAACGCTCCAGGGAAAACAGCCCCAGCCTGTTCAGCCTCTCCCTGTAGCTCAAATCCTCCGACCCTGGCAACATCCTTGTAAATCTTTTCTGAACCCTTTCAAGTTTCACAACATCTTTCCAATAGGAAGGAGACCAGAATTGCACGCAATATTCCAACAGGTGCCTAACCAATGTCCTGTACACCTGCAACATGACTTCCCAACTCCTGTACTCAATACTCTGACCAATAAATGAAAGCATACCAAACACCTTCTTCACGTCCTTACCATTAAGCTCTCACACACTTTAAATTTTTCCACAAATGTTTGCAGTTGAACTCACTCTGCCCCTTCCTCCCCACTATGTAGTTTAAAATCCCTATCTACGGCCTTATTTATGTGATTTTACAGGTCTCGGATTCAGGTGGCACCTGTCCACCTGGAACAGCTCTTTCCTTCCCCTATTCTGGTACAAATGTCCCCTGAATTCAAACCCATTTCCCCTACACTAATCACCATCCCCTACTCAACCATTACCACCAAATCAGGGGATCAACCCTGGTTCAATGGAGGGTGCAGGAGGACATGGCAGGAACAACATCAGACATACCTAAAAATGAGGTGTCAACCTGGTGACGCTATCAAACAGGATTACTTGTGTATCAAGCAGCATTAACAGCAAGTGATAGACAGAGCCAAGTGATCCCACAACCAATGAATCAATTTGAAGTTTGGCAGTGCTGCCACATCCAGTTGTGAATGGTGGGGGGAAATTAAATAACTCACTGGAGGAGGAGACTCCATAACTATCCCCATCCTCAATGATGGAGGAGCCCAGCCCAGATGAGGCTGATGCATTCACAACAATCTTCAGTCAGAAGTGCTGAGTGGATGATCCATCTCAGCCTCTGCCAGTGATCCCCAGCATCACAGACACCAGTCTCCAGCCAATTCAATTCACTTCACATAATGTCAAGAAACAGCTGGGGACACTGAATACTGCAAAGGAAATGGGCCCTGATAACATTCCAGTAATAGTACTGAAAATGTATGCTCCAGAACTTGCCGTTCCCCTAGCCAAGCTGTTTTAGTACAGTTACAGCTGGCATCTACCCAACAATGTGGAAAATTGCCCACATATATCTTGTATAGAAAAAGCAGGACAAGCCACCCCAAACAATTCCCGTCCCATCAGTCTACTCTCCATCATCAGTGAAGTGATGGAAGGAGTCACCAACAGCGCTATTAAGCTCTCCAACTACTGTCAGCCATGTTCTGCAGCATTAGCCATGGGCAGCCATTAGCCATTTTGTGTTGCTCAGTCATGGGCTTCTCTAACAGGCCAGATAGCTTCTTTCTGATATACCTCATGATCCTTTGGTCAGTACAGGAGAAAGTTATATCTTTGGTGGAGGTCCTCATAGTGGAGGCAACCAAGTATTTAAAGATGCCTGTTTCAAAGGAATGCTCATTAAAGGTGGATAAACCCCCAGGACCTGATCAGGTGTACCGAGAACTCTGTGGGAAGCTAAAGAAGTGATTGCTGGGCCTCTTGCTGAGATATTTGTACCATCGATAGTCACAGATGAGGTGCTGGAAAACTGGAGGTTGGCAAACGTGGTGCCACTGTTTAAGAAGGGCAGTAAAGACAGGCCAGGGAACTATAGACCGGTGAGCCTGACCTCAGTGGTGGAGGGAATCCTGAGGGACAAGATATACAAGTATTTGGAAAGGCAAGGACTGATTAGGGATAGTCAGCATGGCTTTGTGGGTGGGAAATCATGTCTCACAAACTTGATTGAGTTTTTTGAAGAAGTAACAAAGAGGATTGATGAAGGCAGAGCAGTAGATGTGAGCTATATGGACTTCAGTAAGGCTTTCGACAACATTCCCCTTGCTCTTTAGCAAGGTTAGGTCTCATGGAATACTGGGAGAACTAGCCATTTGGAACCTTGCTTCAAGGTAGAAGACAGAGGGTGGTGGTGGAGGGTTGTTTTTCTGACTGGAGGCCTGTGTCCAGTGGAGTGCCACAAGGATCGGTGCTGGGTCCTCTACTTTTCATCGTTTACATAAACGATTTGGATGCGAGCATAAGAGGAATAGTTAACAAGTTTGCAGATGACACCAAAATTGGAGATGTAGTGGACAGCGAAGAGGGTTACCTCAGATTACAACAGGATCTGGACCAGATGGGCCAATGGGCTGCGAAGTGGCAGATGGTGCTGTATTTTGGGAAAGCAAATCTTAGCAGGACTTATACACTTAATGGTAAGGTCCTAGGGAGTGTTGCTGAACAAAGGTGCCTTGGAGTGCAGGTTCATAGCTCCTTGAAAGTGGAGTCACAGGTAGATAGGATAGTGAAGAAGGCGTTTGGTTTGCTTTCCTTTATTGGTCAGAGTATTGAGTACAGGAGTTGGGAGGTCATGTTGTGGCTGTACAGGACATTGGTTAGGCCACTGTTGGAATATTGCGTGCAATTCTGGTCTCCTTCTTATCGGAAGGAAGTTATGAAACTTGAAAGGGTTCAGAAAAGATCTACAAAGATATTGCCATGTTTGAAGGATTTGAGCTATGGGGAGAGATTGAATAGGCTAGGGCTGTTTTCCATGGAGCGTCGGAGGCTGAGGGGTGACCTTATAGAGGTTTATAAAATCATGAGGGGCATGGATAGGATAAATAGACAAGATCTAGATTTAGGGTGAGAGGGGAAAGATATAAAAGAGACCTAAGGGACAACGTTTTCAGGCAGAGGGTGGTACGTGTATAGAATGAACTGCCAGAGAATGTGGTGGAGGCTGGTACAATTGCAACATTTAAAAGGCATCTGTATATGAATAGGAAGGGTTTGGAGGGACATGGGCCGGGTGCTGGCAGGTGGGACTAGATTGGGTTGGGATATCTGATCAGCATAAACGAGATGGATCGAAGGGTCTGTTTCTGTGCTGTACATCTCTATGACTCTATGATTAGGGAGTGTCAGTGAGTACCTGTCTAATTTTGATGAATTATTTTCTCCCTGCACAGGTGTGGTATTCAAATCACATCAGGATCTCTGTGACTCTGGAGGGAAAGGATTTAATACTGGACCTTGAGCAGAATAGGTGTGTGAGTATTTCACTGCAGACTGGAGAATTCTGGGTTTCTGTTAAACTCTCCCTGAGCAATCTGTGGGGGTATGGAGTCAGACCAAATGTTTCAATTCAATCAAGGTTTTCTCAGTCACAAAACAAATCCTCCAACCCTGTAAAGATTTACAAGGACGTTGCCAGAGTTGGAGGATTTGAGCTACAGGGAGAGGCTGAACAGGCTGGGGCTGTTTTCCCTGAGGGGTGACCTTATAGAGGTTTACAAAATTATGAGGGGCATGGATAGGATAAATAGACAAAGTCTTTTCCCTGGGGTCAGGGAGTCCAGAACTAGAGGGCATAGGTTTAGGGTGAGAGGGGAAAGATATAAGAGACCTAAGAGGCAACATTTTCACACAGAGTGTGGTACGTGTATGGAATGAGCTGCCAGAGGAAGTGGTGGAGGCTGGTACAATTACAACATTTAAGAGGCATTTGGATGGGTATATGAATAGGAAGGGTTTGGAGGGATATGGGCTGGGTGCTGGCAGGTGGGACTAGATTGGGTTGGGATATCTGGTCGGCATGGACAGGTTGGACCGAAGGGTCTGTTTCCGTGCTGTACATCTCTATGACTCTATGACATCCCTCCCCTATAAATGTGGGGACTTGGGCCTATCCTTTCTCATGTTGCCTCTCCTGGGATATTTTCCCACCTTGTCCGATTCCTCTGATGCAGCGTCAGATTTCGGGGGTGAGTACTGGACCAGAGCCAGCCTCTTGCACCCAGAGTATCTCGGAAGAAATTCATATTCTTCTTCAGGTGCTCAAGGCATCAAGGCTGTGACATTCAACGTGTCCACCTCAGAATCCAAGGATTCTTTGACGTTGGACAGAGGGGGTGGATCCATGACTCTGACAGCCTTTCTGTCTGTTCTGAGGGGCTTCTGCTCTGTTTGCGAGTTTGCAGCTTTCATGTGGTCCGTGCGCTTGTACACAGCTACCTCTCCTCCACGAATCTTGCACGTCACACGGACCTGAACTTGTGTAACCACGCCTCTTACTTACGCTACTTCTGTGGTTTTGGCACCACACTTTATCGTCTGAAGTAAAGGAGGAGTTTTGTGTCTGGCATTGGCATTACTGATGCTGTTTCACCACCGTCTCCCAGGAAATCCGGGAAGATCCGTTTTAGTCTGGTACAGAGTCTTCTTTCTGTTAACAACTCTGCTGGAACTATCCCAGTCACCGTCTAAGGAGTGGTTAGCTAATCAAACAGGAACCAGATCAGCTTGCCATTGAGTGAAGCTGTAGGTGGTATCTTTAAGTAAAAAATGAGGTCTGCAGATGCTGGAGATCACAGCTGCAAATGTGACTTTGGGCTGCTCTTCCCACCAGACCAATGCACGATGGATGGTATGGTATTGTTCTTGGGGGAAAGTGAGCATGCAGGTGGAGATTGGAATTAAAGACTGTGGTGCTGGAAAAGCACAGCAGGTCAGGCTGTGTCAGAGGAGCAGGAGAGTCACCTTTTCAGGCATAAGCTCTTCATCAGGGATGGTGAGGTTAACTCTTCTGCCCTCCGAATGCTGCCTGACAGTTTGTGCTGTTCTTACATGCTGAATGCCATTCGACTTAATACTCAAATACTCAAATTCCCAGCTGGTATATGATGGCCCGATGTCTGTGACCAACACTTCTGGGAGCCCATGTATTCCAAAAGATACTCAATAAAGTTTTCTATCACTGCTCCCGTGTTTGACGAATGAACTAACCACTTTGAGTGCGTGTCCACAATAACGAAGAATGTTGAGCCGATGAAAGGGCGAGCAGAGTCAGAATGTAACTGGGTGCAGGGTTTGTCTGGCCATTCCCACAAATGTGGGCGAGCTGCTGGTGGGAATCTTTGTTGGTGCTCTGGGCACTGTCCCACCAATTGGATGTTTGTATCTAATCCTGGCCACCCCAGGCTTAACACGTCCCCAGCATCTTCATCTCCAAAACCCCTGGAAGACTCTGGTGGCTCAGGGTAATCATCCTTACTCCCCATAATAAAATGCCCCCACCTTTGAGAATCCGGTCTCACCGGGAACATAGGTTTCAGTTCTGGTTTTAATGGTTCAGTTTTTGCATCCAAAGTCTGATTGCCAGCAATGACCATTGTGTATCCAAAAAGTTAAAATCCGGAATGGAGTTTTCCAGGGGAGGGACGACTGGTGGTGGACCTGTCAGCAGGAGGCTGCTCAAGGCAACCACATTTGCTACTGGGCCTCCCAGACGGTGTTCCAACTTATGCACATAGAATGAGAGCCCTGAAACTATGAGTGGCATGACCTTGTCTTTTTTGAGTAGTCCTAGCAGGGGCTTGTGGTATGTTGCCATTACAAATGTAATCTGTAAAGGTATTGGTAGAACTTACTTACTCCAAAGATGGCTGCCACACCTTCCTTCTCTATCTGGGTGTATTGTTGTTTGGCATCAGCCAAAGTCCAAGAAGCCTACACCATCAGGCGTTCCTCTCCACTGGGCCATGGGTGAGCCAACACCACCCCAATATTGTCTGGGGAGGCATCACATGTTAGCACTACAACGTTAGCATGGGATCATGGTGTGCCAACATCTTAGACAACAATAACCACTTCTTCATTTCCCTGAAGCCTACATCTTGGCTCAGACCATTTCCAAGGCTGACCCTTTTCCAATTTCAGGTGTAGGGATGCCAGGATGGAGGCCAGGGTGGGCATGAATTTTCAGTAATTATCCATCAATCTCAGGAAAAGCCTAAGCTCTGGTACAGATGTGAGAGGAGGGGCACCTTTGATTGCCCTCCCTTACCTTCCAACAACCCAGTCTTGTTTATTCTGTTGCCCAGGTCGGTCACTTGGGGCGCCTGGAACACACATGGTTCCTTTTTCAGGACATCGGTCTCCTTTGGAGAAACGTCTAAGCACTGTGTCCAAGTCCTCAATGTGCTCTTTATTGGTCTTCCCATCTATTAACGCATCATCCAGATTAGTGGCGAGCAGAGTCAGAGTCAGTTTTTCCTCGGAAAAACTGCACAGGGCCTGACGATACCCCAGACGGCAATCTTGTATTTTGGGCACAGACTCTAATGGGAATGAACTGGAGCTTACTTCTGGGAATCCTCATCGAACTGCAATTGCATGTCCACATGGCTGATGTATCGCCCATGAAGGACAGCCCCTACCCCCACAGCCCTGCGCCATCTTTGCTGATACATCCCCAATGCGAAGGAATAGGTATTTATCCAGCTTCAAGCAGTGGCCTAGTGGCCTACCATTTGTTTATGGCTCCCACAAAATGAGCAGTCAAACTTCACCAGTACGATTGATGGTGCCCATTCAGCTAACAGTCCTGCTTTCATGGTTTCTTCATTTTCTAGCCTCCTGATTTCAGCCTCGACATAAGGCACATGGCACTGGGTGGGCCTTGTCGAATCGTGCAATTACTTCCCGATCGACCCACACGGTGGCCTGGTCTCCTCTGACAGGCCCCTGACCTTCCTGAAAACCCTCTGGGTATTTAATTCAGACTTCACTCAGGCAGCCCTTTGCAAATTGAAAAATGTTGAGCCCATCAAGGTGATTGCTTCGCAACCAATTTTGTCTCATCAGGATTGGGTCCAAGCCTTTTACTTCAAGATTAGATTCCATACAGTGTGGAAATAGGCCCTTTCGGCCCAACAAGTCCACACTGACTCTCCAAAGAGTAACCCACCCACCCAGACCCATTCCCCTCTGACTAATGCACCTTACACTATGGGCAATTTAGAATGGCCAATTTACCTGGCCTGCAGGTGGAAACCTATGCAGACACAGGGAGAATGTACAAACTCTACACAGACACTCGCCCAAGGCTGGAATCAAACCTGGGTCCCTGGCGCTGTCAGGCAGCAGTGCTAAACTGATGAAGGGCTTTTGCCTGAAACGTTGATTTCGCTGCTTGTTGGATGCTGCCTGAACTGCTGTGCTCTTCTAGCACCACTGATCCAGAATCTGGTTTCCAGCATCTGCAGTCATTGTTTTTACCTCAGTGCTAACCACTGAGCCACCGTGCCGCCCGAACTTCTCATATGAGACCAACTGAAATTGTATCCTTCATCTGTAAAGGTTCCCCTCTGCAAATTCGCAGTCTAACCAAGGTTTTACATTAACTTAGTGTTGGAGTCCAGAGCAAATTTTGTTAAAGACTGTTGTAATGGCTGCACTGGTATTGACACTTACTAGAATCAGGTGACCATTTAACCAGATGTTTATTTTAATTGGTTCTGATTTAGATATTGCTAAGCAATTTAAGTGTTCTAATCCTCCTATTGGTGGATTTTGCAGGTTGTGCACTCTCCTGAATACTCAATTTAACTCGAGTCCACATACTGGCAGGAACTACAATGGCTTCGGCCTGGATCTGAAAGAAAATGTTAACTGTTTGGCTGAGACTTAGCTTGGTTTTGGGGTTTTGCTATGGGCTGACCTAGAGTCTCTCTGGATCAGGGGTGCTGAAAGAGCACAGCAGTTCAGGCAGCATCTGAGGAGCAGGAGAAAAAAAAACCGACGTTTCAGGCAAAAGCCCTTCATCAGGAATATAGGCAGGGAGCCTGAAGGGTGGAGAGATAAGCTAGAGGAGGGTGGGGAGAAAGTAGCATAGAGTACAATGAGTGAGTGGGGGGGAGGGGATGAAGGTGATTGGTCAGGGAGGAGTGGATAGGTAGAAAAGAAAGGCAGGTAGGACAAGTCATGGGGACAGTGCTGAGCTGGAAGGTTGGAGCTGAGGGAAGGGGAAATGAGGAAGCTGTTGAAGTCCACATTGATGCCCTGGGGTTGAAGTGTTCAGAGGCGGAAGATGAGGCGTTCTTCCTCCAGGTGTCTGGTGGTGAGGGAGCGACAGTGAAGGAGGCCCAGGACCTCCATGTCCTTGGCAGTGTGGGAGGGGGAGTTGAAATGTTGGGCCACAGGGCGGTGTGGTTGATTGGTGAGGGTGTCTTGGAGATGTTCCCTAAAGCACTCTGCTAGGAGGCGCCCAGTCTCCCCAATGTAGAGGACACCACGTCGGGAGCAATGGATACAATAAATGATATTGGTGGATGTGCAGGTAAAACTTTGATGGATGTGGAAGGCTCCATTAGGGCCTTGGATAGAGGTGAGACAGGAGGTGTGGGCACAGGTTTTACAGTTCTTGCAGTGGCAGGGGAAGGTGCCAGGATGGGAGGGTGGGCTGTTGGGGGCATGGACCTGACCAGGTAGTGATGGAGGGAACGGTCTTTGCGGAAAGGGGTGGGGAGGGAAATCTATCCCTGGTGGTGGGTTCCATTTGGAGGTGGCGGATGATTTGGTTTATGTGAAGGTTTATAGGGTGGAAGGTGAGCACTAGGGGCGCTCTGTCCTTGTTACGGTTTGTCAACATTTGAAATGTAATAGTGTTGGTGCTCAGAAATATTAGGCTCTTAACTGGAAAATCTATGATTCCACAACCAGTCAGGAGAATAACTTTTTTTATTCTATTCAACAAATTACAAAACAGTTTACAATAAACATTTACAGCTGTACAAGAGACAGCAATTTTACAAGGGAGAGGAGCAGCAAAGCTAGGCCCCAAACCCTACCGTTTGACCATTTTACAGGGAGATGAGGACAACCCTCAAATCCCAGTTCCACATTTAACAAGACAGTGACAATGACATTTGTACATTAAACAATACAGTTAGATACAGAAGTGTAGACAATACAGACCCAGCAAGCCCCCACCCCTCCCACCTTCTGACCACTAAGGCAGCCCACCCCTACCCACCTTCCAGTTCAGTCCACCCCGTGCCCTTCCAGTTCTGTCCACCCTCACACACCTTTTGACCACCTCTAGGACAGCCCGCCCTGGTACCCGCCTGGGGTGACAGCAGTTTGGACGGCCTACCCACCTTCTGGCTTCACTAACCACCCTCAGCACCTTTCGACCACCTCTGGGGCAGCCCACCCCAGTACCTGCCCAGGGTGACAGCGCTGAGGACGGCTACCCGCCTTCTGGCTCTCAGTCTGCCCCTACATACCATTGGGTTCTCACCCACCCTGTTGCACCTCTGACCAGTGGGCTATCCTAGCACACCTTTTGACCACCTCTAGGACAGCCTGTCCCAATTAGCCCTTATCGGGATGACAGCGCTCAGAACAGCCTACTCACCATCTGGCTCTCGGTGACTGGCATCAGGGTGGCCTACTCACCCTCTGGCTTTCAGGACAGCCTACCAACCTTCAGGTTCACAGGATGGCCTACCCACCTTCCAGCTCTCAGGGTGACACACGAGCCTCCCAACTCAAGGCCTGCCAGACCCAGGGACACAAGACAGTGCAGGTGATAGACCCAGGAAACACCACAAAAAAAGGGTCCTTTCTGGTACACAGTCCAAATTCATACACAAGAGTCTTCAAGATATAAAATCCATTGCCAGGAAGAGTCCACTCCAGTATACGATGTACATGGTTGGAAATGGACTCTGCAGTTTGGAGCGGACTCTGTTACTAAAAACAGAGTCCGCAACCAAGGGCAGAGTCCACTCCTGAAGGCAGCAAATGCACACCCCACAGCACAGTTGTTTAGTCTCCAGAGTCCTAGCCCAGCCTTGGAAAACCAGGCCCACTCACAGGAACAGTACATAGTACAGGTGCAGGTGCAGTTAACTCACAGCAGTTTGGTCCACTCTTGAGGGAAAGTCTTCTCCCAAACTCCAGGATACAGCAACTGCTCACCTCCCAGCACACACACAGGTGTTCAATCTTCAGAGGCCCAGTCCCAGGCCTAGGCCTCCCCACAGGAACAGCTCCTCTGGTCAAGTGTATGTCTTCCACAGGGCTCAGTCCAATCACCAATAAAAAGTGAAGATACATACAAAGAGCAAAGAAAACTGGAGTCCAAGGGCTAAGCCCTACCATAAAAGTAACATTGTCCTTTTCTCAAAAAAAGGAGAGAGAAAAGAGTAACACAGGCTGTAACCAGCCAGTGAATCAACAATCCCCTAATGAGAACTGAGTTACACCTGAAACACATTCTGTGCATCAGGAGTTTAACAATCAGTCCTCACTAAGAGGAATACCAGTTAACAAACTGGTTAAGTAGTTCAGCCAGTTCAGGAATCAGGTTTCCCCTTCCAGAAAAAAAAGGAACAGTAACATACTGACTATAACACCAGCCAGCACAGAGTCAGGCCCCCTAAACTGAGGGGGTGCTGAATCTCCTGTTTATTTTTTTATTTTATTAACCAAATTACAAAACAGTTTACAACAAACATTTACAGCTGTACAAGAGACAGCAATTTTACAAGGGAGGAGCAGCAGCAAAGCTAGGCCCCAAACCCTACCGTTTGACCATTTTACAGGGAGATGAGGACAAACCTCAAATCCCAGTTCCACATTTAACAAGACAGTGACAATGACATTTGTACATTAAACAATATAGTTACATACAGAAGTGCACACAATACAGACCCAGCAAGCCCCCACCCTTCCCACCTTTCGACCACTCTAAGGCAGCCCGCCCCTACCCACCTTCTGGCTCTCGGTCCACCCCGTGCCCCTTCCAGTTCTCGGTCCGCCCTCACACACCTTTCGACCACCTCTAGGACAGCCCGCCCCGGTACCCGCCTGGGGTGACAGCGGTTTGGACGGCCTACCCACCTTCCGGCTTCACTAACCACCCTCTGCACCTTTCGACCACCTCTGGGGCAGCCCGCCCCGGTACCTGCCCGGGGTGACAGCGCTGAGGACGGCTACCCACCTTCTGGCTCTCGGTCTGCCCCTGTATACCATTGGGCTCTCACCCACCCTGTTGCGCCTCTGACTAGTGGGCTATCCTAGCACACCTTTCAACCACCTCTAGGGCAGCCCGTCCCCTTCCCTGGGACGACAGCGTGTAGGGTAGCCCACAAGCCTTCCGGATCTCAGCCGCCCCTACACGCCTTCTGGCTCTCAGCTGTTCTGACACCTTTCGACCACCTCTAGGACAGCCCGTCCCGATTACCCCTTATCGGGACGACAGCGCTCAGAACAGCCTACTCACCATCTGGCTCTCAGGGTGACTGGCACCAGGGTGGCCTACTCACCCTCTGGCTTTCAGGACAGCCTACCAACCTTCAGGTTTGCAGGATGGCCTACCCACCTTCCAGCTCTCAGGGTGACAGCTTTCAGGGTGACGCATGAGCCTCCCAACTCATGACAAGGCCTGCCAGACCCAGGGACACAAGACAGTGCAGGTGATAGTTACAGGAAACACCACAATTAAAAAAACAGAGTCCTTTCTGGTACACAGTTCAAATCCATACATAGAGTCTTCAAGATATAAAATCCATTGCCAGAAAGAGTCCACTCCAGTATACGACATGCGTGGTCAGAAATAGAGTCCATTCCAACCTGCAGAGTCCATTACTAAAAACAGAGTCCACAACCAAGGGCAGAGTCCACTCCTGAAGGCAGCAGATGAACATCCCACAGCACACAGGTGTTCAGTCTCCATAGAGTCCTGGCCCAGCCTTGGAGAGCCAGGCCCACTCACAGGAACAGTACATAGTACAGGTGCAGTTAACTCACAGCAGTTTGGTCCACTCTTGAGGGAAAGGTGTTCTCCCAAACTCCAGGATACAGCAACTGCTCACCTCCCAGCACACAGTGTTCAATCTTCAGGAGGCCCAGTCCCAGGGCTAGGCCTCCCCACAGGAACAGCTCCTCTGGTCAAATGTATGTCTTCCACAGGGCTCAGTCCAATCACCAATTAAAAAGTGAAAATACATACAAAAAGCAAAGAAAACTAGAGTCCAAGGGCTAAGCCCTACCATAAAAGTAACATTGTCCTTTTCTCAAAAAAAAGGAGTGTAGGAAGAGAAAAGAGTAACACAGGCTGGAACCAGCCACTGAATCAACAATCCCCTAATGAGAACTGAGTTACAACTGAAACACATTCTGTGCATCAGGAGTTTAACAATCAGTCCTCACTAAGAGGAATACCAGTTAACAAACTGGCTAAGTAGTTCAGCCAGTTCAGGAATCAGGTTTCCCCTTCCAGAAAAAAGGAAGGAACAGTAACATACTGACTATAACACCAGCCAGCACAGAGTCAGGTCCCCTAAACTGAGGGGGTGCTGAATCTCCTGTTTATATCTGTCAGCCAGGACTCCCTGATTGGACCAGCTTAACAACCTCAATCAGGAAATGTAGTTTCAGTGGCCAACCTGGCTGACCTCATGAATGTCTTGGCAGTTCCTTCTGAAGATAAAAATGTGGTCAGCCAGTCATGTGAGCTGGGCTGAGCATACCTGAGGACTCTAGTTGGGAAGTGAGGAGTTGGAAGCTGAGTGTTTTTCAGCACCTGTGATGGTTCCTCTAGTCAAATAGACTGAGGTAAACGGACAGAGCTGAGCAGGTTCTGGAGTGATTGAAGGATCCATTATTGTACTTTGACAGCACTGCGATTGGGTCTCTTGTTAACCTGCTTCTGGTCAAGCACGAGGTCCAAAATGATGTACAAATTCAGTCTAGTTCCTTCCTAACATTGCTGAACTGGCTCTCTTTTGATATCTCATTGACAGTGTCAGACAGTGTGTATCCTCCATGGACAGAGGAGTGTGTAGTGCCTCTGCCATTCACTCTCTGTTTTTTCCTAGACTCCTCTTTCCTGCACACTTCCAGGTATCGCACTATGATTCCAATGGGACTTTGGTAACAGAGACAGACACTGAAATGGTGAGTTATCTCTTCAGGCAGAGGCTGAATTCAGAGATTTTCAGACACCTTCCAAAACAGTGCTGCTGGCATAGCTTGCTTCTTCCAGAACTATGGCATTCCCCTCTCCACCACAGTGGTTGACAGGTCCCTCAACCATATCTGACCTACCTGTGCTTCAGCCCTTGCCCCTTCTCATCACTCATAACAGCATGATTCAGTCCCTCACATCCTCACTTTTCACTGCACCAGCCTTCACATTCTCCGCCATTTCAGACAACTCCAGAGCAAAAACCAAACACATATTCCCCTCACTCCTACTGTCTGTGTTTTTCAAGGATTGTTCCCTTTGGGACACCCAAGTCCATTTATTGACCACCAGCATGGTGGCGCAATGGTTAGCACTGCTGCCTCACAGCGCCAGAGACCTGGGTTCAATTCCTGCCTCAGGCGACTGACTGTGTGGAGTTTGTACTTTCTCCCCGTGTCTGCGTGGGTTTCCTCCGGGTGCTCCGGTTTCCTCCCACAGTCCAAAGATGTGCGGGTCAGGTGAATTGGCCATGCTAAATTGCCCGTAGTGTTAGGTAAGGGGTAAATGTAGGGGTATGGGTGGGTTGCGCTTCGGCGGGTCGGTGTGGACTTGTTGGGCCGAAAGGCCTGTTTCCACACTGTAAGTAATCTAATCTTAAAAAAAAACACCATCCCCCCTTCCGATGTAACCACAGAATGTGTAACAGCTGCCCCTTCACCTCCTCCCTGATCACCATCCCAGTCATTCCAGGTGAAGCTGCATTCTACCTGTACCTCCTCCAACCTTGTCTTTGTATTCACTGCAGCCATTGGAGAAGCCACACACAGACTGGGTGACCATTTGTGTTACTTTTCTGGTCTGTGTACAAGCAGGACCCTGATCTTCCCGTAGCCAGTAATTTTAACACAGTGTCCTGCTCGCTTACCCACTTGTCTGTCCTCCGCTTGCTGCAGTGCTCCAATGCAAACTGAAGGAGCGACATCTCATCTTAAGACTACGTTACATCCTCTGGATTTCATTATGTGTTAAACACCTTCAAATTGTGATTCAGCTCCTGTTTCTTCCCTTTCCATTAGCTTTACTTGTTACAGTCTCTGTCACCATGTTCTTCCTCCCTTCCCACACTCCAGTGAGACTGTCTGTCCTTGCAATTCTGGCAATTAGACACACCATTGTTCTTCCATGCTCACATCCCAATCACTTCATCTGTACTTTCAACAATTTTTCTTCCCCAGCACTCTCCACCCCAGTACCCTCCCATCCACACCCTCAACTGGAGCGTACTTCACTTCAGCTCTGAATCAAAGCCAGCTACACTCAAAATGTTGTTTTGCTCTCCCTCCATGGATGCTGCCTGACCCGTTGTGATCTCCAGCATTTGTTGGTTTCAGTACAGAATCCAGCATCTGCAGTAACTTGCTCCTACATGCATCACAAGCTCGTCTCCATGGGACAGTGAGATTCCAACTCCACACTCTGTGGTCAGAGTCTTTACTTCAGCTGATGGTATGGTCCATTTAACACACAGCTGAACTGTGGGTAGTGTGATCGCTTGTGATCATGTTAGTCTCAGGAGATATAATACTGAGATGTTTTATATTTCTATTTATTTATCCATTTGTGGGAAGTGGGTGTCATTGGCTGGGCCCAGCATTTAATGCCCATCCCTATTTGCCCTTGAGAAGGTGGGGGGTGAGCTGCCTTCTTGACCCACTGCAGTCCATGTGCTGTGGGTTGACTCACAATGCCCTGAGGGAGGGAATTCCAGGATTCTGACTCAGTGACAGTGAAGGAACAGCGATATATATACAAATCAGAACGGTGAGTGGCTTGGTGGAGATCTCTCTGCCACCCTTATCCTTCCACGTGGAGTATTCCATCACATTCCTGACTTGTGCCTTGTCGATGGTGGACAGGCTTTGGGAAGTCAGGAGGCCATGGAGTCCTACAGCACAGAGAGAGGCCCTTTGACCCAAACTGCTCCACGCTAACCAAAATATCCATCCACACTAACCCCATCTCCCTGCACTTGGCCCATATCCTTCTAACCCTTTCCTATCCATGGATTTGTCCAAATGCCTTTTAAATGTTGTTAATGTACCCACCTACCCACTGGCAGCTCATTCCCCGTGTGTACCACCCTCTGTGTAAAAACGTTTCCCCTCAGGTTCCCTTTTATTCTTTCCCCTCTCACCTTAACCTGATGCCCTCTAGTCCCCAATTCCCCAACCCTGGGAAAGAGGCTGAGTGTATTCACCCGATCCATCACTTTCATGACCTGATACACTTCTGGAAGGTTCCCCCCTCAATCTCCTACATTCTGCAGAAAAAAGTCCTAGTTTGTCCAAGCTCTCCCTGTAACTCAGACCCTTGAGTCCAGGCAGCATCCTTGTAAATGTCTTCTGCACTCTTTCCAGTTTAATAACATCCTTCCTATAGCAAGGTGATGAAAACTGAGCACAATACCCAAGTGCAGCCTCACCAACGTCCCGTATAACTGCAACATACCTCCCCAACTTCTACACTCAATGCCCTGACTGATGAAGGCCAGTATGCCAAAAGCCCTGTCTCCCTGGGATTCCACTCTCAGAGAACCGTGCACCTGAACTCCAAGGTGCCTCTGTTCCACTACACCCCTTAAGGCCCAACCATTCTCCATGAAACTTCTGCCTTGATTTGACTTTCCAAAATGCCAGACCTCACACTTGTCTAGATTAAACTCCATTTGCCATTTCTTGGCCCACCTCCTCAGCTGATCAAGGTCCTGCTGCAATTTCTGAGAACCTTCCTCACTGTCCACGCTACCACGTATTTTAGTATCATCTGCAAACTTACTAACCATGCCTTGTATATTCCCATCGAAATCACTGAGATAGTGGGTCCAGCACCGACCCCTGAGGCACTGCCCTAGTCACACACCTCCAGTCTGACAAGCAGCATTCCACTATTACCCCCTGCTTCCTACCATCAAGCCAATTGTGTGTCCAATTTGTCAGCTTCCCCTGGATTCCTTGCAAAGCTTATCAAAGGCTGCACTGATCTCCATACAGACTCCATTTACTGCCCTGCCTTCATCACCTTCCCGGTCACTTCATCACAGAATTTGAGTAAATTTGTGAGGTATGATCTCCCATGCACAAAGCCATGCTGACCTTTCCTAAGCCAGGCTGAGCACGGTGGCACAGTGGTTAGCACTGCTGCCTCACAGCACCAAGGTCCCAGTTCAATTCCTGCCTCAGGTGATTGTCTGTGTGGAGTTTGCACATTCTCCCCGTGTCTGTGTGGGTTTCTTCCGGGTGCTCCGGTTTCCTCCCACAGTCCAAAGATGTGCAAGCCAGGTGAATTGGCCAAGCTAAATTACCCATCGTGTTTAGGGATGTGTAGGTTAGGTGCATTCATCAGGGGTAAATGTAGAGCAATAGGGCAGGGGAATGGTTCAGGGTGGTTACTCTTTGGAGGGTTGGTGTGGACTTGTTGGGGCAAATGGCCTGAATCCAATCTGTAGGGATTCTATGATTCAATACGCAATCTTTCTAAAGTCATGTGTATCTTATCCCTCAGATTCTCCTGAAGTAACTTCCCTCCCACAGATGTTCGGCTTACTGCTCTATCGTTCCCAGGGTCTCCTTTGCAGCCCTTCTTGAGTAAAGGCACAACATTCACGACCCTCCAGTCTTCCGGGACCTCACCCGTGGCTAACGATGATGCAAATATATCAGCCAGGGCCCTGGCAATGTCTTCTCCAGCCTCTGACGGGGTTCTTGGATATATCTGGTCAGGACCAGGAGAATTATCCACCTTTATACAGTGTAATACATCCAACACCACCTCTACTGTGATATGGACTGGCCCCAAAATATCATCACAAACTTCCCCAAGTTCCCAGGTCCTCATGGCTTTCTCCACGGTAAACACAGAGGAGAGATAATCATTGAGGACCTCACCCATCTCCTACAGTTCCACATGTACATATTCACTTTGGTCCTTGGGGGGGGGGGGGGTCCTATTCAATCTCTAGGTATTCTTCTTCCTTTAATATAATTAAATAACCTCTTTGGATTCACCCTATCTATCTCATACTCTCTTTTCGCCCTCCTGATTTCCTTCTGCAGTAAACTCATGTGTTCCCTGTCTACTTCCAGGGATTCCCTTGATCCCAGCTGCCTGAACCTGAGCCGCACTTGCTTCTATTTTCTGGTCAGGGCCTCAATATCTCTTGTTATCCAGGGTTCCCTGTTCCAGCTGACCCTGCCCTTCACCCTCACAAGAACATACAGACCTTGAACTCTATCTATCTCCCTTTTAAAGGCCTCTTTCTCTTGCTGGAGGTCCCTCTGCCTGCAAACAATCTGCTCTGACCAGACCCTGCAAGCTCCTGTCTAATTCCATCAATATTCACCTTCCCCCAGTTTAGAACTTGAACCTGTGGACCAGTTTTGTTCCTCTCCATAACGACTTTGTCGGTGGCATGGTGGTTAGCACTGCTGCCTCACAGCGCCAGAGACCCGGGTTCAATTCCCGCCTCAGGCAACTGTCTGTGTGGAGTTTGTACATTCTCCCCATGTCTGCGTGGGTTTCCTCCCATAGTCCAATAATGTGCAGGTTAGGTGAATTGGTCGTGCTAAATTGTCCGTAGTGTTAGGTGAAGGGGTAAATGTAGGGAATGGGTCTGGGTGGGTTGCAGGTCGGTGTGGACTTGTTGGGCCGAAGGGCCTGTTTCCACACTGTAATTAATCTAATCTGTTTTAAAACTGTGGTCACTAGTTCCCCCCACTGTCACCTCAGTCATTTGTCCTGCCCGATTTCCCAAGTATAGGTCACATTTTTCCCCTTGCTGAGTAGGATCCTTTGAATATTGCTCGAGGGAATGATCCTGAACTCACTTCACAAATTCCACCCCATCTTAGCCCGTAACACTCTGGCAGTCCCAGTGTTTGTTGGGAAGCCACTCTGACAACCCTATTGCTCCTGCATGTCTCCCCAATCTCCTGCCATACTCGTACCTCTAATTTGTGGGGAATTCACCAGAGTATTCCTAACCTCTGACCTCCACTTGGATCCACTGCATTTATGTGGTAAGTCCATTTGAGATTCTGGTCAATGATAATCCCCAGGATGTTGATAGTGCTTGAGTTGTGACCATCTTCCTACAGTATCGCTGTTACTATGCGGGATCTGTGAGAAAATTCCCTGGAACACAAGTCTCTGCAAGTACCTGCTCAGGACTCAGGTAAAGAAACTGACAATTTATTTTCATGCTTTTGCACATTCTTGTGAAACTTGAATTTGAAAAATGAATGTTTGAGCCAGTAAAGTGTTACCTCGGCAGGTGCACTCACTGTGTAACTGTACTGGGGTGTGTTTATTCAGTAGGGTAAGGGTCACTCACTGTGTAACTGTACTGGGGTGTGTTTATACAGCAGGGTGAGGGTCACTCACTGTGTAACTGTACTGGGATGTGTTTATACAGCAGGGTAAGGGTCACTCACTATGTAACTGTACTGGGATGTGTTTATACAGCAGGGTAAGGGTCACTCACTTTGTAACTGTACTGGGATGTGTTTATACAGCAGGGTGAGGGTCTCTCACTTTGTAACTGTACTGGGATGTGTTTATTCAACAGGGTGAGGGTCACTCACTGTGTCACTGTACTGGGATGTGTTTATACAGCAGGGTGAGGGTCTCTCACTGTGTAACTGCACTGGGGTGTGTTTATTCAGTAGGGTGAGGGTCACTCATTGTGTAACTGTACTGGGATGGCTTTATACAGCAGGGTGAGGGTCACTCACTGTGTAACTGTACTGGGATATGATTAATTCGCAGGTTGAAGGTTACAAGCAATATTTTCTGTCCAGCTGTGTCCCTTCTATCTCATTCTTTTCTGCAGTGCTGTGATTGTGTTCAGTAATCGAACATATGTCATTGAACCTGTTGTTGGAGATGCAGATGGTCGTCATTTGTTATACAGAGCTGAAGATGTCCTGCCAGTACCGAGTCGCTGTGGAGTTGGAACTCCATCTCCTGGATTACCCCTGACTGATCACCTCCAGCGCTCTCAGAGGGTGAGTAATGAGCACTGTAACTGACTGACCAACAAAAAGGAAGGTGCCCCATAGAATTTGCTATCTGCAGACACAGCCTTCAGCTCAATCAGCTCATGGAGAGTTCCTTTACTCAGCACCTTCCCCTCTTCCTTCTAACTCCCCCTCACCTGTTTAAACTTGATATTGATGGAGTTTATGTCTTCAACACTGACTCCAGTGTTGAATCCATGGTTTCTCACTTCTTTCTATAATGCAAGTCTCCTGTTCTAAAGCCCTTCCATTTGATTGTTTTCTCTTTGACTTTTTGTTCCCGACTGTCGGTGACTGGGAACAATCCGTTCCCATCCATCTGCCCCATCTTTTCACTGTTATTTCAACTTTCTTTCCATCGTTGATTACAAAAATGTGCTTATTGCTAAAAATTCAAGCTACAGGGTGAGATTTTTACAACAGTGATCATTCAGCTCAAGGTAAATATTTTTCACTCAATACAGCAAAATGTGCCAATGATAAAGTGCCATGCTTCAACAAGGGGATAAATTGGGCATTTAGATTAGATTGATTGATTTATTGTTGTACGGAGATATAGTGGAAAGTGTTGTTTTACATTCTATCCAGGCAGATTATGCTGTACAAAGTGTATCAGGGTAGCAGAATACAGTGTTACAGCCGCAGGGAAGGTGCAGAGAGAGAGAGATCAGAAATAACACTTGAGATGTCTGTTCAAAGTTTGAAAGCAGCAAGGAAGAAGCTGGTCTTGAATCTGTTCGTACATGTGTTCAAATGTTTATGTCTTCTGCCTGACGGAGGAGGGTGGGAGGGTGTATGACTGGGGTAGGATTAATCTTTGATTGGAGTGGTTGCTTTCCTGACACAGTGGGAAATGTAGACGGAGTCAATGGATGGGAGGCTGGTTTGTGGGATGGGCTAGGCTGCGTTCACAACCCTCTGCAGTTCCTTGTGGTCTTGGGTAGTTTCCAAATGACAGAGTGATGCATCTGGATAGAAAGGTTTTTTATGGGGCATCTATAAAAATGGTTAAGAGTCCTTGTGGTCATAATGGCTCTCCTTCGCCTCCTGAGGAAGTAGCATTGTTGTTGTGCTTTCTTGACCGTCACATTGACGTGAGTGGACCAGGACAAATTGTTGGTGATATCACGCCCAGGATCTTGACACCATTGGCTATCTCCACCACAGCACTACTGATGCAGACAGGGGTATAGCCTCCACTCCACTTCCTGAAGACAATGACCAGCTCCTTCATTTTGCTGACTTTGCAGGAGAGCTTGTTGTATTTCACCAGGCCACTAAGCACTGTACTTTGTCTTGTTGTTGTTTGAGATCTGGTCTACAATGGTTATATTGTCAACAAACTTATAAATGGAGTTGATGTGCAATGTGGGTGTACAGTTGTCATTGTAAGGAGCAGGAGTAGGGAGCTGAGTACATAGCCCAATGTTGAGGAGTATTTTGAAGGGGGAGGTATTGACATGTTCTTAATGATTGTGGTCTTTGTGCCAAGAAATTGAGGATCTCGTTGCAGAGAGTCAGCCAAGACCTAGCTCTTGGAGTTTAGAGATGGATTTGTGTGGAATTATGGTATTAAAGTCTGTGCTGTAGTCAGTAAGCCTGACGTAGATATCCTTGTAATCTCGATGTTCCAGGATGAGTGTCGGGCTCGGGAGATGGCATCTACTGTGGACCTGTTGTGTTCGATGACAATTTTCAAAGAGTTAAGGCAGTTTGGTTGGCTGGAGTTGGCATGAGCCATGACTAACCTCCCAAAATACTTCATAATAATGGAGGTCAGAGGCCAGCAGCTGGTGGCTATTGAGGCTACATGATTTTTCTTTGACACGGGGATGATAGTGGTCTTTTTGAAATAGGTGAGAACTTCAGATTGTGGCCAGGGGAGGTTAAAGATGTCTGCCAATGCTCTGGCCAGGGTCCACACAGGATCTGAGTACATGGCCAGGGACCCTACCTGGGCCAGTCACTTCCTGTGGGTTCGCTGTCAAGAAGGCTGATCCTGCACCTGTGGAGGTGACTAAGAACTATTCGGATAAGTGACATTGTTTCAATGACCTGTTCAAAACAAGTAGAGAATACCCTGAGCTCATTGGGTGGAAATGTGCAATTCTGTATGACTTCGCTTTGTAGCCCATTAAGTCATGTAAGGTTTGTCACAAACTGGAGTTATCCATGTGGTTGGTCTAGGTCTTAAGTTTGTATTGCCTCTTGGTGTCTCTGATGGCCTTACAAAGGTGGTACCTGGATTTTCTTAGAGGTCAGGGTTGCCTGACTTGAACCTGGACTTCAATAAGGAGCAGATCTCCAGGTTCATCCATGGTTTCCACTTGGAGAATATTCACGTTAACTTTGGCATGCAGTCTTCGACATACTTACGAATTAATTCGATGGTGATAGTGGCAGACTTGTATAGGTTCTTCATATGGCCCAGTTCACCAACACTAAGGAGTCGTGTGCCTCAGGCCAGCACTGTGTTGTCATGCATCAATGGCAGACATAGTCACCCAGTTCCAACCTTCTGGCTCAGCACCAGCCTCATGAACTGTCATATCTGCCAATTTTCCTTCCCACCTTATCCGCTCTACCCTCCTCTCTGACCTATCACCTTTACCGTCACCATCATCCGCCTATTGTACTCCAGGCTTCCTTCTCCCCAGCCCCATTCCCTCTCATTTATCCCTTCACTCCGGATGCTTCATGCCTGTATTCCTGATGAAGGGCTTTTGCCCAAAACGTTGATTTTCCTGCTCCTCGGATGCTGCCTGACCTGCTGTGCCTTTCCAGCACCACTCTCTGGTTTCCATTTGACACCTCTCAGCCCAATTCTGCAGTTTATCCAAGACCCCCTGTAACCTGTAACATTCTTCCACACTGTCCACTACTCCACCAACTGCAAATTTACTAATCCATCCACCTATGCCTGCGTCTAAGTCATTCATAAAAATGACAAACAGCAGTGGTCCCAAAACAGATCCTTGTGTCATACCACTAGTAACCAGATTCCAGGCTGAATATTTTCCAACAACCACCACTCACTGCCTTCTTTCAGAAAGCCAGTTTCTAATCCAAACTGCTAAATCACCCTCAATCTCATGCCTTTGCATTTTCTCCAACAGCCTACCATGTGGAACCTTATCAAAGGCTTTACTGAAGTCCATGTATACCACGTCAACTGTCCTACCCTCATCTACATGCTTGGTCACCTTCTCAAAATCTCAATGAGGTTTGTGAGAATCGACTTGCAATTGACAAAACCATGTTGACTATCTGAAATCAAATTGTTCCTTGCTAGATGATTATAAATCTTATCTCTTATGATCCTTTCCAAAAGTTTCATCTCTCTGCTGAGTAGCGTCCAGATGAAGTAGTGTTCTTGTGACCTGCTCTGAATTGATATGGTTCTGTCTGTTGTGGTGGGCGGTTCTGCTTCCGGTTTTGTGCTGCAGTGGTCAGTAGATGGGGTCTATTTCAGCAGCTTTGTTAATCAAACCAATGGGTGAATACCAGGCCTCCAGGAGTTCCCGAGCCTGTCCCAGTTTCGTAACATTGTCCCAGTTGAATTGATGTTCTTCATTGGCTGTGTGTATTGACCCTTTGGGTGTTTTGTCCTTTATGTTATTACGTGGTGTTGACAGTAGAAATATAATCTGTAGTCTCATCGACAAACAGCTCATTACAACCTCAAATATTGTAAGTTAATTAACTTGGCAGAAACACATTCAAATGATATTCTGCATAATCCCATGAGATACTTGTGTACTCACAATGTGGATAGTAGCAAACCCTTCCTACTTTTATACTCCACTCTCTTGGGAATAACAATATTCCATTTGCCTTCTCTATTATCTGTTGACCTTGTATCATAGCTGCTTTGTGATCATGGATGAGAATTCCCAAATCCCTCTGTTCTACAGCTTGCTGCAGGTTCTTCTCCATTTCAATAATATTCAGCTCCTCTATTGTTGCTGCCAAATTGGGGAACCTGTAATTTCTCCACATTATATTCTATCTGAATAAAAATTAAAAGAACTGTAGATGCTGTAAGTCAAAAACAAAAAAAAATCGAAATTGCTGGAAAAGCTCAGCAGGTCTGGCAGCATCAGTGGAGAGAAATCAGAGTTAACATTTTGGGTTCAGTGAGTCTCCCTCAGAACCTTTATACTCGAACGACCAGGTGTTTGCCCACTCACCTCACCCATCTGTATCCTGCTGTAGACTCCTTGGGTTACTCTTGTCAGTTGCCTTCCCACCTATTTTTGTTGTCATCCTCAAATTTGGCTACAGTACATTCATTTGCCTCATCAAACTCATCAATAGAAAATGTAAATAATTACGGTCTCGGTACTGATCACTGTGTCACCCATTAGTTATAGATTGCCACCAGGAAAATATCTCCCTTATCTCAACTGTCTGTCTTCTATTAGTTGACCAATCTGCTATTAATGCTGAAATACTGCCTCCAAACACTGGGTTTTTGTCTGATTATGTAACCAAATGTAATGTCTGGGACCTTAGCAAACACGTTCTGAAAAACCAAATATATTACATTCACAATTTCCCCTTTATCAATCTTGCTTGTTGTAAGTAAAAAATGAGGTCTGCAGATGCTGGAGATCACAGCTGCAAATGTGTTGCTGGTCAAAGCACAGCAGGTTAGGCAGCATCTCAGGAATAGAGAATTCGACGTTTCGAGCATAAGCCCTTCATCAGGAATAAGAGAGAGAGAGCCAATCTCAATCTTGCTTGTTACAAAGAATTCTGATTAATTTGTCAGGCATGAGGACTGGAGGGTTACTCATGTTGTCCCCCTGTACAAGAAGGGTAGTAGGGATATTCCGGGTAACTACAGACCAGTGAGCCTGAGGTCAGAGGTGGGAAAGTTGCTGGAGAAGGTACTGAGGGATAAAATCTGTTTATATTTGGAAAGAAATGGGCTAATAAGTGATAGGCGATATGGTTTGTGTGGGATAGATCATGCCTTACCAACTTAATAGAGTTTTTTGAGGAAATGATCAAGTAAATAGATATATATAGACTTTGGTAAGGCATTTGATCAGGTTCCCCATGGTAAACTAATGGAGAAAGTGAAATCACATGGTGTGCAGGGTGTTCTAGCAGGTGGATAAAGAACTGGATGAGCAACAGGAGACAGAGTAGTAGTTAAAGGGAGTTTCTCGAAATGGTGAAAGGTGACCAGATGGTACCCAGGGATCAGTGCTGGGGCCACTGCTGTTTGTAATATACATAAATGATCTGGAAGAGGGCACTGTTGGTATGATCAGTAAGTTTGCAGATGACACAAAGATTGGTGGAGTAGCAGAAAGTATAAAGGACTATCAGAGAATACGGGAGGATATAGATAGACTGGAGAGTTGGGCAGAAAAGTGGCAGATGGAGTTCAAATCAGGCAAATGTGAGGTGATGCATTTTGGGAAGTCTAATTCTCGAGCGAATGATACAGTAAACAGAAGAGTCTTGGGAAAGGTTGATGAGCAGAGAGATCTGGGAGTGCAGGTCCATTGTACCCTGAAGGTTGCTGCACAGGTGGATAGAGTGGTCAAGAAGGCATATGGTACTCATGCCTTCATTGGACGGGGTATTGAGTATAAGAGCTGGCTGATCATATTAAAGTTGTACATGACGTTGGTTCAGCCGCATTTAGAATACTGTGTACAGTTCTGGTCGCCACATTACCAAAAGGATGTGGAGCTTTGGAGAGGGTGCAGAGAAGGTTTACGAGGATGTTGCCTGGTGTGGAAGGTGCTAGCCATGAAGAGAGATTGAGTAGGTTAGGTTTGTTTTCATTAGAAAAAAGGAGATTGAGGGGGGACCTGATTGAGGTTTACAAAATCATGAAGGGTATAGACAGGGTGGATAGAGACAAGCTTTTTCCCAGGGTGAAGGAATCAATAACGAGAGGTCACGCTTTCAGGGTGAGAGGTGGAAAGTTTAAGGGGGATACAGGCGGCAAGTACCTCACACAGAGGGTGGTGGGCATTTGGAACGTGTTGCCAGCAGAGGTGGTAGAGGCAGGCACAGTGGATTCATTTAAGATGCGTCTGGACAGATGCATGAGGAGGTGGGAGCAGATGCTTAGGAATTGACCGACAGGTTGAGACAGCGGAATTGGATCAGCTCAGGCTTGGAGGGCCGAAGGGCCTGTTCCTGGGCTGTGAATATTCTTTGTTCTTTGTTGTTGTTCTTTTATTTCTTCCCTTCACAAATCCATGCCGACTGCTTAATCATATTATGCATTTCAACCTGCTCTGCTCATTGGAGATGATCATTGGCGGGCGTTGTGTGGTAGGAATGTTACTCACCAAGTTCAGCTCAAACCTGGATACTGTCCACATGGAGTGACATTTGAATATGAATTGTTTCAGGATCTGAGTTATGGTGAATGATGGGTGTCTCTAAGGTCTCCGTTATTTCCATATTGAGGACCATTGCTGGTGTGGGGTAATGTCTGTGTAACCATGGTTACCAACGCGTCAACGCCGGAGGAGGAGAGGGGATTAATGAAGGGAAATGGGGAAGCGATCAAGATAGTGTAAGGAGGGTGTCAGGTAAAAGGAGGGAAAAAGAAGGCATAAAAGCAAGAGAGGGAAGAGGTGAGAGTCCGGTGAAAGACTGACAAAACAAAGAGACAATGTGTGGAAAGAGAGAGAGAGAGGAAGTAACTGATCAATTGAGAAATATAACCAGGAATGCAATAAAATACTGGGTATTAAATGAGAAGGTACTAAGAGTGCTGAGCCTTGAGCTGTAATTATCCTCCTTCCAACCAGGGCGCCTGTCTCAGTGTCCCTCTGTCACACTGACGGACATTTTCTCTTTGCCAGGTCAAAAGGAATGTGCTACAAGAGATGAGATACCTGGAGTTGGTGCTTGTAGCTGATCGTGAAATGGTGAGTGTCTTCACTGCGCACGTCAGTGATGGGTAGCTGAAGCCTGTTGGGGGTGTGCGGTGGGTCAATAGGACACATCAAAACAATGGGCTTGGCTGGGAAGGGAGAAGGAGGAATGGAAGCTGTCAGTTAGGGTAATGGTGGCCTTGGGTTCTCAAAGGCAGGAATGTTTCAGAGGAATGACTGAGGCGGGGGAGAAGTTCCATGATTTCTATTCATGCGATTGTGTACAAAAGATCAACCAGCTGAAGTTTGAAAATGTAATAAGTTCAGGAGAAGCATGTGACCTGATCCAGAAAACAAAAGAACAAACAACAGCACTGCAGGAAATGGACAACCTGGCTTGGAGTGACATGATCAGTCCATCCTGATCAGAGTAAGATCTCAGCTCCAGCAGGCAGCACAGACCCTCAGAAAATGAGGGATACAAGTCAAGATGATGAAACTCACAATGAGACATTGATAAGAGAACAGGCATGTGTGGAGGAATGACTACAACCAAGAGAAGGTTAAAAATCACACAACACCAGATTCTAGTCAGACAGATTCATTTTCAAATACAAGCTGACAGGGTGCTGTTCCTGTATCAAAGACTAAAATGTCATACAACTAATTTGATGTATTGAACAAACCGAGATTGCTGTGAAGTCTTTAATCACATAGGACAGGTTGTAGATTTTGATTCATTAATATATTAATCCCAGAACTTCTTTCAAATCATAGAACATAGAACAATACAGTACAGAACAGGCCCTTCGGCCCACGATGTTGTGCCGAACATCTATCCTAGATCAAGCACCCATCCATGTACCTATCCAATTGCCGCTTAAAGGTCACCAATGATTCTGACTCTACCACTCCCACGGGCAGCGCATTCCATGCCCCCACCACTCTCTGGGTAAAGAACCCACCCCTGACATCTCCCCTATACCTTCCACCCTTCACCTTAAATTTATGTCCCCTTGTAACACTCTGTTGTACCCGGGGAAAAAGTTTCTGACTGTCTACTCTATCTATTCCCTGATCATCTTATAAACCTCTATCAAGTCACCCCTCATCCTTCGCCATTCCAACGAGAAAAGGCCGAGAACTCTCAACCTATCCTCGTACGACCTATTCTCCATTCCAGGCAACATCCTAGTAAATCTTCTCTGCACCCTCTCCAAAGCTTCCACACCTTTCCTAAAGTGAGGCGACCAGAACTGCACAAAGTACTCCAAATGTGGCCTAACCAAAGTCCTGTACAGCTGCAACATCACTTCACGACTCTTGAATTCAATCCCTCTGCTAATGAACGCTAATACACCATAGGCCTTCTTACAAGCTCTATCCACCTGAGTGGCAACTTTCAAAGATCTATGTACATAGACCCCAAGATCCCTCTGTTCCTCCACCTGACTAAGAACCCTACCGTTAACCCTGTATTCCGCATTCTTATTTGTTCTTCCAAAATGGACAACCTCACACTTGACAGGGTTGAACTCCATCTGCCACTCCTCAGCCCAGCTCTGCATCATATCTAAGTCCCTTTGCAGTCGACAACAGCCCTCCTCACTGTCCACAATTCCACCAATGTTCGTATCATCTGCAAATTTACTGACCCACCCTTCGACTCCCTCATCCAAGTCATTAATAAAAATTACAAACAGCAGAGGACCCAGAACTGATCCCTGCGGACCTCCACTTGTAACTGGGCTCCAGGCTGAATATTTACCATCTACCACCACTCTCTGACTTCGACCGGTTAGCCAGTTTTCTATCCAATTGGCCAAATTTCCCTCTACCCCATGCCTCCTGACTTTCTGCATAAGCCTAACATGGGGAACCTTATCAAATGCCTTACTAAAATCCATGTACACTACATCCACTGCTCTACCCTCATCCACATGCTTGGTCACCTCCTCAAAGAATTCAATAAGACTTGTAAGGCAAGACCTACCCTTCACAAATCCGTGCTGACTGTCCATAATCAAGCAGTGCCTTTCCAGATACTCATAAATCCTATCCCTCAGTACGCTTTCCATTACTTTGCCTACCACAGAAGTAAGACTAACTGGCCTGTAATTCCCGGAGTTATCCCTATTCCCTTTTTTGAACAGGGGCACAACATTCGCCACTCTCCAGTCCCCTGGTACCACCCCCGTTGACAGTGAAGACGAAAAGATCATTGCCAACGGTACTGCAATTTCCTCTCTTGCTTCCCACATAATCCTAGGATATATCCCGTCAGGCCCGGGGGACTTGTCTATCCTCAAGTTGTTCAAAATGTCCAACACATCTTCCTTCCTAACAAGTATCTCCTCTAGCTTACCAGTCCGTTTCACACTCTCCTCTTCAACAATACGGTCCCTCTCATTTGTAAATACTGAAGAAAAGTACTCATTCAAGACCTCTCCTATCTCTTCCGACTCAATACACAGTCTCCCACTACTGTCCTTGATCGGACCTACCCTCGTTCTCGTCATTCTCATGTTTCTCACATACGCATAAAATGCCTTGATCCTATCCGCCAAGGATTTTTCATGCCCTCTCTTAGCTCTCTAATCCCTTTCTTCAGGTCCCTTCTGGCTATCCTGTATCCCTCCACTGCCCTGTCTGAACCCTGTTTCCTCAACCTTATGTAAGCCTCCTCCTTCCTCCTTTCAAGACATTCAACCTCCCTCGTCAACCAAGGTTCCCTCACACGACCATTTCTTTCCTGCCTGACAGGTACATACATATCAAGGACACGTCGTATCTGCTCCTTGAAAAAGTTCCACATTTCCACCACATCCTTCCCTGACAGCCTATGCTCCCAACTTATGTTCCTCAAATCCTGTCTTACAGCATCGTAATTTCCCTTCCCCCAATTGTAAAATCTACCCTGTTGTGCGCACCTATCTCTCTCCATAACCAAGGTGAAAGTCACAGAATTGTGGTCACCATCACCAAAATGCTCACCCACTAACAAGCCCATCACTTGTCCCGGTTCATTACCGAGTACCAAATCCAATATGGCCTCCCCTTCGTCGAGCTTATGCCCGAAACGTCGAATTTCCTGTACCTTGGATGCTGCCTGACCTGCTGTGCTTTAACCAGCAACACATTTTCAGCTCTGATCTCCAGTATCTGCAGACCTCATTTTCTACCCTTGGACAATCTACATACTGAGTTAGAAAAGCTTCCTGGACACATTGCACAAACACCGCTCCATCCAATCTACTTTGATCTAAAGAGCTTCCAATCAATATTTGGGAAGTTGAAATCGCCCATGACTACTACCCTGTGACTTCTGCACCTTTCCAAAATCTGTTTCCCAATCTGTTCCTCCACATCTCTGCTGCTATTGAGGGGCCTATAGTAAACACCCAACAAGGTGACTGCACCTTTCCTATTTCTGACTTCAGCCCATACTACCTCCAAAGGCAGATCCCCCTCAAACTGCCTTTCTGCAGCCGTTATACCATTCCTAATTAGCAACGCCACCCCCCCTCCTTTTTTACCACCCTCCCTAATCTTACTGAAACATCTGTAACCAGGAACCTCCAACAACCATTCCTGTCCCTCATCTATCCACGTTTCCGTGATGGCCACAACATCGTAGTCCCAGTACCGATCCACACCTTAAGTTCACCCACCTTATTGCTGATACTCCTTGGGTTGAAGTACACACACTTGAGCCCATGTCTGTGTCCGCAAGTATTCCCTGTCAGTGCTACCTTCTCCACAGCCTCCCTACATTCTTGGACATCCTGACAAACAGCTAACCTACTTGCTGGACTACAAGTCCGGATCCATCCCCCTGCCAAATTAGTTTAAACCCCCCCGAAGAGTGCTAGCAAACCTACCCCCAGGATATTGGTGCCCTTCTGGTTCAGGGGCAACCCTTCCTGTTTGTACAGGTCCCACCTTCCCCAGAATGCAGTCCAATTGTCCAAATACCTGAAGCCCTCCCTCCTACACCATCCTTGCAGCCACGTGTTCAACTGCACTCTCTCCCTATTCCTTGCCTCACTATCACGTGGCACCGGCAACAACCCAGAGATGACGACTCTGTCTGTCCTAGCTTTTAGCTTCCAGCCTAACTCCCTGAGTTCTTGAATGATCTCCCCACCCCTCTTCCTACCTATGTTGTTGGTGCCAATGTGTACCACGACTTCTGGCTGCACACCTTCCCCCTTAAGGATTCTGAAGACACGGTCCGAGACGTCTCGGACCCTGGCACCCGGGAGGCAACAAACCATCCGAGAGTCTCGCCCATATCCACAGAACTGCCTGTCCGTCCCTCTAACTAGAGAGTCTCCTATAACTAGCGCTCTCCTCCTCTTCCCCTTTCCCTTTTGAGTCTCAGAGCCAGACCTCACGCCACAGACCCCTTCACTGCAGCTTACACCTGCAAGGCTGTCCCCCCCAACAGTTTCCAAAGCGGTATACTTATTGTTGAGGGGAACGACCACAGGGGAACCCTGCACTGCCTGCTTCTTCCCTTCCCACCTCTAACTGTTACCCAGCTACCTCTGTTCTCCGGCGTAACTATGTCCCTATAGCTTCTATCAATCACCCTCTCAGCCTCTCGAATAATCCTCAGTTCATCCAACTCCAGTTCCAGTTCCCTAACTCGTTTGGTGAGGAGCAGGATCTGACTGCATTTCCTGCAGACGAAGTCGGCAGGAGTATCGGTGGTCACCCCTACCTCAAACATCCTGCAGGAGGAACATTCCACTGCCTGCGCTGCCATGACTGTACACTTTGTCTCCAAAACAAGAACACTGAGTCAATAACACTGAGTTGCTTACCTGTGGACTTTAAAGTTAGGTTAGAGGAGGCCCTACGTAGTAGGGCCTGGGGTCTAGAACACACCCACTCAAATACCAATCACTTACCTTCCCGACCAGCTCTGCGCTCCAACCTCACTTCCGCCCGGCTTGCGCCGGTCTCTGCGGTGAAAATCATAATCTAAGTTTTTTTTAAAAAGTGACATCTCAGCTCACACAATACATTAAAGGTATGAGGTTAGAGTCTGTCTGTATTCCAAACTTGAGTTAGACTGGTTCTATTTCCAAAGTGGGAATTGATAAAATATTACATGAACTGCCTCCCTACAGATTGTGTGCTTGGTGAACGAAATGGGATCTGTTTGTTAGTACAGACCAACAATTGCAAATTCTGTGTGTGTGTGTGTGTGTGTGTGTGTGTACGCACATATGTGTATGCTTGATAGAGTGTGTGCGCACACTCGTGACAGAGTATATGCCTGTCAGAGGGTGTGTGTGTGAATGTGATCATGTGTAAGAGTGTGTGTATGTATACTTGTGTATGAGTGTGTGTATGAGAGTATATAGTGTGTGATGGGGTCACCTGTAGAACATATCACAGTACAGCCCTTTGGCCCTTGATGTTGTGTCAACCTTTTCTCCTTCTCTAAGATCAGACTAACCTACAAACCCTTCAGTTTACTACCATCCATGGACCTATCCAAGATTCACATAAATGTCCCGAATGTCTCTGACTGTACTCCCACCACTGGCAGTGCATTCCACACACCCAGCACTCTCTGTGTAAAGAAACCATCCTTCATTATTTCCCTCATGATAGACATTCCTGTCATGGGGAAACATTTTTGACTATTCACTCTATACCTCTCATCGTCTTACACACCTCGGTCAGGTCACCTCTCAGTTGGCGATCAGTCTCTGCTTTGCGACTCTGCATTGTTTTGTATCCTGAAGTCCACCTTGGAGGTCTGTCACCTGGAGATCTCAGGTCGAATGTCATAGAGTCATAGAGATGTACAGCACAGAAACTGACCCTTCGGTCCAACCTGTCCACGCCAACCAGATATACCAACCCAATCTAGTCCCATTTGCCAGCACTTGGCCCATCCTATTCATATACCCATCTGAATGCCTCTTAAATGTTGCAATTGTACCAGCCTCCACCATATCCTCTGGCAGCTCATTTCATACACATACCACCCTCTGTGTGAAAAAGTTTCCCCTTAGCTCTCTTTTATATCTTTCCCCTCTCACCCTAAACCTATGCCCTCTAGTTCTGGACTCCCCGAACCCAGGGAAAAGACTTTGTCTATTTATCTTATCCATGTCCCTCATAATTTTGTAAACCTCTATAAGGTCACCCCTCAGCCTCCGCCACTCCAGAGAAAACAGCCCCAGCCTGTTCAGCCTCTCCCTGTAGCTCAAATCGTCCAACCCTGGCAACATCCTTGTAAATTTTTTCTGAACCCTTTCAAGTTTCACAACATCTTTCTGATAGGAAGGAGACCAGAATTGCATGCAATATTCCAACAGTGGCCTAACCAATGTCCTGTACAGCCGCAACATGACCTCTCAACCCCTGTACTCAATACTCTGACCAATAAAGGAAAGCATACTAAATGGGCTGGGAACCGGAGATGTAGCTGTAGTGCACAGGAGGATGAGAGTAGGGAGGACAGGGATAGGATTTCAGGGTCACAGGAATGTGCTGGCAGACAGCAAACTGGTTTGAAGTGTGTCTACTACAACACCAGAAGTATCCGAAATAAGGTAGGTGAGCTTGCAGCATGGATAGGTACCTGGGACTTCGATGCTGTGGCCATTTCAGAGACATGGATAGAGCAGGGTGAGGAATGGATGTTGCAGGTTCCAGGATTTAGATCTTTCATTAAGAACAGGCAAGGCGGTAAAAGAGGGGGAGGCGTGGCCTTGTTAGTCAAGGACAGTATAACGGTGGCTGAGAGAACTTTTGATGAGGACTCACCTACTGAGGTAGTGTGGGCTGAAGTTAGAAACAGGAAAGGAGAGGTCACACTGCTTGGAGTTTTTTATAGGCCTCTGCAGAGTTCCAGGGAGGTGGAAGAGAGGATTAGCAACATTAACCTGGGTCAGAGTGAGAGGAACAAGGTGGTCATTATGGGGGACTTTAACTTCACCAATATTGACTGGAAATGCTATAACTCTGGTATGCTGAATGGATCAGTTGACCCAGGTAATTATAGACCAGTCAGCCTTACTTCTGTTGTAGGAAAGGTTTTGGAAAGGATTATAAGAGATAGGATTTATAATCATCTAGCAAGCAACAATTTGATTTCAGATCGTCAACATGGTTTCGTCAAAAGTAGGTCGTGTCTCACAAACCTCATTGAGATTTTTGAGAAGGTGACCAAGCATGAGGGGAGGGCAGTTGACGTGTTATACATGGACTTCAGTAAAGCCTTTGATAAGGTTCCACATGGTAGGCTGTTGGAGAAAATTTGGATGTATGGGATTGAGGGTGATTTAGCAGTTTGGATTAGAAACTGGCTTTCTGAAAGAAGGCAGTGAGTGGTGGTTGTTGAAAATATTCAGCCTGGAGTCCGGTTACTAGTGGTGTGCCACAAGGATCTGTTTTGGGACCACAGCTGTTTGTCATTTTTATAAATGACTTAGACGCAGGCATAGGTGGATGGATTAGTAAATTTGCAGATGATACTAAAGTCGGTGGAGTAGTGGACAGTGTGGAAGAATGTTACAGGTTGCAGGGGGACTTGGATAAACTGCAGAATTGGGCTAAGAGGTGTCAAATGGAGTTCAATGCAGCTAAATGTGAGGTGATGCACTTTGGGAAGAATAACAGGAAGGCAGAGTACTGGGTCAATGGAAAGATTCTTGGTAGTGTTGATGTGCAGAGGGATCTTGGTGTCCATGTACATAGATCCCTGAAAGTTGCCATCCACGTGGATAGTGCTGTTAAGAAGGCATACAGTGTGTTAGATTTCATTTGTAGAGGGATTGAGTTCTGGAGCCACAATATCGTGCTGCAACTATACAAAACACTGGTGCGGCCTCACTTGGAACATTATGTACAGTTCTGGTCACCATATTTCGCGAAGGATGTGGAAGCACTGGAAAAGGTGCAGAGGAGATTTACCATGATATTGCCTGGTCTGGAGGGAAGGTCTAATGAGGGAAGGCTGAGAGACTTGGGTCTGTTCTCATTGGAGAGAAGAAGGCTAAGAGGGGATTGGATAGAGACATACAAGATGGTCAGAGGATTAGATAGGGTGGACAGTGAGAGTCTTTTTCCTAGGATGGTGACGTCAGCTTGTACGAGGGGGCATAACTACAAATTGAGGGGTGATAGATTTAAGACAGATGTTAGAGGCAGGTTCTTTACTCAGAGAGTAATAAGGGTGTGGAATGCCCGGCCTGCCAATGTAGTTAACTCAGCCACATGAGGGAGATTTAAACAATCCTTGGATAAGCACATGGATAATGATGGGATAGCGTGGGGAGACGGCTGAGAATAGTTCACAGATCATTGCAACATTGAGGGCCGAAAGGCCTGTTCTGCATTATATTGTTCTATGTTCGATGTTCTATGCCTTCTTCACTATCCTATCTCCCTGCTATAATTTGCCTTTCCAAACTATAGCGCTTCACTTTTCTCTAAATTAAACTCCATCACCACTCCTCAGCCCATTGGCCATTTAATCAAGATCCTGTTGTACTCTGAGGTAACCTTCTGTGTTGTCCTCTACATCCCCTTTTTGGTATTATTTGCAAACTTACTGACTATACCTCAATGTTCACATCCAGATCAAGTCTGGCGATTGTTGCGCGGTGTCCATTTATCTGTTGTAGCTTCTGCTCGGTCTCACCAATGTGCCATGCCTTGGGGCATCCTGCCTGCAGCATGTGAGATGGACAATGTTGGCATCCATGTGTACCTGCCATACATGTAGTGGGTGGTAACCCCATATGTAATGGTGTTATCATGTCAACACTCAGACACATCTTGCAATGATTGCCAAGACAAGGTTGTATGGTGTTTTGCTCGATGTTGTCCTAAGTGCTGGGCAATTGGTCTGTTTAAGGTTCTTTAAAGGCGAGAAGAGAAGACATGGAGAAGTTCTTGGTGAGGTGCTCATCCTCATCGAAAATGTGTTGCAGACTGGGAAGAACATGCATAGTTTCTCCGCTCATGGGAAGTACTAGACAACGAAGGGTACCCTGTTGGTCACATTCAGTGTCTGTCTCCTGAGGAGGTCATTACAGTTTCTCTCTGTGGCATGTTCGAACTGGCGGTCATGAATTCAGCATAGTATCCTGTTTTTATGAGGGCGTCATTCAGCACCTTCAGGTGTCTGTCACATTTCTCTTCATCTGAACAGATCATGTGTGTGCTCAGGGCTTCTCCATAGGGACGGCTGTTTTAATATATTTTGGGTGGAAGCTGGAGAAATGTAGCATTGTGAGGTTATCCATGGGTTTGTGGTAGAGTGAGGTGCTGAGGTCTCCATCCTTGATGAAGATGCATGTGTCCAAGAGTGAGGCAGATACTAGGGAGTAATCCATGGTGAATTTGATGGTGGGATGAAACTTGTTGATATCACTATGTAGTTGTTTCAGTGACTCCTCGCCATGGGTCCAGGGGAAGAAAATATCATCAATATATGTGGTGTATAGTGTTGGTTGGAGGTCCTGCGTAGAGAAGAAGTCTTGTTCAAACCTGTACATGAAGATGTTGGCATATTGGGGTGAAAATGTGGTCCCCATGGCTACTCCATGTGTAAATGTGGTCCCCATGGCTATTCCATGTGTAAATGTGATCCCCATGGCTATTCCATGTGTAAATGTGATCCCCATGGCTATTCCATGTGTAAATGTGGTCCCCATGGCTATTCCATGTGTAAATGTGGTCCCCATGGCTATTCCATGTGTAAATGTGGTCCCCATGGCTATTCCATGTGTAAATGTGATCCCCATGGCTATTCCATGTGTAAATGTGATCCCCATGGCTATTCCATGTGTAAATGTGATGCCCATGGCTATTCCATGTGTAAATGTGATCCCCATGGCTATTCCATGTGTAAATGTGGTCCCCATGGCTATTCCATGTGTAAATGTGGTCCCCATGGCTATTCCATGTGTAAATGTGATGCCCATGGCTATTCCATGTGTAAATGTGATCCCCATGGCTATTCCATGTGTAAATGTGGTCCCCATGGCTATTCCATGTGTAAATGTGATCCCCATGGCTATTCCATGTATCTGGTGGTGACGTCAATGTTGATGCCGTATGGTTGGAGGGTCCCAAGGCAGAAGATGAGGCACTCTTCCTTCACGTGGCAAGTGGCGTTGATTTGGTGGTGCAGGGAGCCCAGGATTTGCATGTCCTTAGGGGAGTGTGGGGGGAGTAGAAGTGGTCGGCTACAGGGTGGGGAAGTTGTTTGGTGTGTATGTCCCAGAGGTATGACCTGAACCGCATCATGAGTTGGCTCTGGGACTGATTGAGAATAACGGAGGCATATAATGAGGTGGGTGGGTGTATTGGAAAATCTTTGCTGGATTAGAAATGATCCTTTAGACGCAGGAAACCGCTCCTCACACTCCCGTAAGGATCATCTCCCCCTCACACTCCCGTAAGGATCAACTCCCTCTCACACTCCCGTAAGGATCATCTCCCCCTCACACTCCCGTAAGGATCAACTCCCTCTCACACTCCCGTAAGGATCATCTCTCCCTCACACTCCCGTAAGGATCATCTCCCCCTCACACTCCCGTAAGGATCATCTCCCCCTCACACTCCCGTAAGGATCATCTCCCCCTCATACTCCCATAAGGAAACATCTCTGGTCTGAATGCACCATCCCACCCCACCTCGTTGAAGACTAAAACCGCAATACCCAGAGGTGCACCTCACCCTATCATTGTGAACAGTGTGGGAAGTGGGATAACCTGTTGTTCAACTACTTGTGATTAAACAAAATAAATGAAAACGTTACAATTTATTTATCTCAGTATAACAGTGAACAATGTAGTCTCTTGTAATTACAGCCAGGATGTGTGTCTTCTGGAATGTTCTGTACCTCTTCTGTTGATTCTTCCATCTGGAACGCCTTCTGCATTGTTGGTACCATTATTATTTCGATGGTATTTTCTCTCAGACATAAGTGTCTGTGAGAGCCAGCGATTCTGTCTTGAGAGAGAGCTCCGGGCTATTATCTCTGGCACATGGCAGTTTGTTCTGGGGTCTTTGTCCAACTGCCCGTCCCTTTTATACTCTTGCTGACATGTCAATATTTCTTACAATAGGATTGGTTCTGTGCTATTAAAGCCATCAGATTTAAAATTAACAGATTTTTGGTATCTAAGTGCCTGATTCAAATTGATTGGTCAATTCAAAAACTGAGGTGAAAGTGAGGAATGCAGATGCTGGCGAGTCAGAATGAAAAAGTGTGGTGCTGGAAAAGCACAGCAGATCAGGCAGCATCCTGGGAGCAGGAAAATCGATATTTCCTTGGATCATGTACATGATAAATGTTGGTTCCTTGAGGAACTCCGGCTCAGAGTCGATGAGGAGGATTCTGAGCTACAAACATTGCGACACATCAGGGAGGGGGACAGATACCTGGATGCTGTGTTTCAGGAGACAGTCACACCCCTTAGACAAACTAACACAAATATGGCAAGTGGTCAGGGACAGGAGGATGTGGCTGTGATTGAGGCAGGTAGAGGGATCCAGGGGTACAGTTGCAGGAGCCTCAGCCCCTGTCCTGGTCCAACAGGTTCAAGAGTTTTGCTCTCTGTGTGGACGGGAATGGGGACTGCAGGGACGATCAGCTGACTGATTGCAGGGAGCCATTCAAGGGAGGGGAGAGTAGGGAAATGTTGTTGTAATTGGGGATAGTATAGTTACAGGCATAGACACTGTTCTCTGTGACCAGGATTGAGAATCCCACAGGTTGTGTTGCCTGCCTGGTGCTTGGGTTCAGGATATCTCATCTGGGCTGCAGAGGACATTGGAATAGGAGGGTAAAGATCCAGTGGTGGGGGTCCATGTAGGTCCCAACAACACCGATAAAACTGGAGCAGACGGTCTGTAAAGGAGTATGAACAGCTCGGGGCTAAATTAAAAAAACCAGAACCAAAAAGGGAATAATCTCGGGATTACTACCTGAACCCTGACCTAATTGGCACAGGCTCAATAAGGTTAGCCCCTAGCCGTTCATCCTCCTTTAGCAGACATGCCTCAAAGACTGACGTGGGAGAAATGGGTTTGAATTCATGGCACATTGGCATCAGTACTGGGGAAGGAGGGACCTGTTCCAATGTTCCATCTGAGCATTGCTGGGACCAGAGTCTGAGGGAATCACATAACTGGAGCTGGAGACAGGGCTTGAACCTAAATATTAGGGGAAAGGCTTCAGTTATAAGGGAAATCAGAAAACCCAAAATAAGGGAGGAGGTGTAGAATTCTGGAGAGGTTATGAAAATCTCCAGCAAAAATACAAATAGGACAGAGCATATGGAAAGAGTTAGCAATCAAACTTCAAGCATCTTCAACCACTCCCTGCAGTCCCTGCCTGTTTCAAGAGGCCGACATCATCCCTGTGCCTAAGGTGGCTCATGCAGCATGACTCAATGACTCCCGCCCAGTGGCCCTAACCTCAGTGGGCATGAAGTGCTTTGAAAGGCTGGTCATGGCATTAATCAACTCTAGCCTCCCCACTAGTCTTGACCCACTCTAATTTGCCTACTGGACCAACAGATCCATGTCAGATGTGATATCACTTGCCCTTCACGCCTCCCCAGAACATCTTGCCACCAAGAACAGCTACGTAAGAATCCCACTCATTGAGTACAGTTCAGCCTTCAACACTATTATCCTCTCGAGACTGATTACTAAACTTAGTGATCTCGGACTAAGCCCCACTCTCTGTAACAGGATCCTCAGTTTCCTGACCCACAGGCCACAATCAGTGAAGACAGGGGACAATATTTCATCCTCACTAACACTCAACATTGGAGCCCCCCAGGGGTGTGTACTCAGCCCCCTACTGTACCCACTGTATACCCATGACTGTGTCGCCAAATACCAGACTAATGTCATTTACAACTTCACTGATGACATCACCAGAGTCGGTCAGATTGTGAAAGTGGAGATTTGAGGCAGCCCAGGGAATCCCTTGCGGACTCAGACCTGTAAAGGCTCTCTCTTGGTTCGTCCCAGTCGTCTGGAATAAAAACCTCTTACAGACAGTTTAGTTTAATCTTATTCCCCCCCTGTATTTACTAATGGTATCACTGTTACAACATAACATTGATACCTATAGGCATAAACTAACTGAGTTCTAACAGCTAGGAGAGTAGGGTACCAGCTCCTCAAGTGCTCCGCCAGGCTACTCATGCACTGCTACAAAGTGGCTTCCTTTATACAAAAGTTTACAAAAACATCGCAGCTTCTTAATTAAACAGAGAACATTGAAAGAGAATAATTCATAAAGAAGAGAAGCTAATTGACAGATCTGTGTACTCTTGACTAATCACTCCAACCATAGAGTGACCATAATTCAGTTACATTTAGTTTAGCGATGGAAAGGGATAGGTAGATGCCACAGGTCAAGAGTTATCGATGGGGCAAGGGCAATGATAATGTGATTAGGCAGGAATTAGGATGCATAGAGTGGGGGAGCAAAATGCAGGGGATGGGGATAATGGAAATGTGGAGCTGGTTTCAGGAACAGATATTGTGTGTCTTTTGATAGGTCTGTCCCTGTCAGGCAGGGAGGAAGTGATAAGGTAAGGGAACCGTGGTTTACTACAGAAATTGGATCTCTTGTTAAGCAGAAGGAGGAGGCTCATGTGTTGATGAGACAAGATGGTTCAGACGAGGCGATGGAGAGTTACAGATCAGCGAGGAAGGATTTAAAGAGAGTTAAGAAGAGCAAAGAGAGGACACGAGCAGCCTTTAGCAAATAGAATAAAGGAGAACCCAAAAGCTTTCTATAGGTATGTGAGGAATAAAAGGATGATTAGGGTAGGAATAGGGTCAATCAAAGACAGATGGGATTTATCCGAGGATTCTCTGAGAAGCTAGGGAGGAGATAGCAGAGCATTTGGCTTTGATCTTTAAGAAGTCATTGTCGACAGATTTAGTATCTGAGGACTGGAGGATTGTAAATGCAGTACCCTTGTTCAAGAAGGGCAGCAGAGATGTCCCAGGTAATTATAGACCAGTGAGCCTTACTTCTGTTGTAGGAAACATTTTGAGAAGGATTGAGAGATAGGATTTATAATCATCTCGTAAGCAACAATTTGATTTCAGATCGTCAACATGGATTTGTCAAGGGAAGGTTTTGTCTCCCAAACCTCATTGAGATTTTTGAGAAGGTGACCAAGCATGTAGATGAGGGGAGGGCAGTTGATGTGGTATACATGGACTTCAGTAAAGCCTTTGATAAGGTTCCACATGGTAGGCTGTTGGAGAAAATGCAGAGGCATGGGATTGAGGGTGATTTAGCAGTTTGGATTAGAAACTGGCTTTCTGAAAGAAGGCAGCGAGTGGTGGTTGATGGAAAATATTCAGCCTGGAGTCCGGTTACTAGTGGTGTGACACAAGGATCTGTTTTGGGACCACTGCTGTTTGTCATTTTTATAAATGACTTAGATGTAGGCATAGGTAGATGGGTTAGTAAATTTGCAGATGACACTAAAGTCAGATAAACTGCAGAATTGGGCTGAGAGGTGGCAAATGGAGTTCAATGCAGCTAAATGTGAGGTGATGCACTTTGGGAAGAATAACAGGAAGGCAGAGTACTGGGTCAGTGGAAAGATTCTTGGTAGTGTGAATGTGCAGAGGGATCTTGGAATCCATGTACATAGATCCCTGAAAGTTGCCACCCGGGGGATAGTGCTGTTATGAAGGCATACGGTGTGTTAGGTTTTATTGATAGAAGGATTGAGTTCCGGAGCTGCAATATCGTGCTGCAACTATACAAAATGCTTGTGCGGCCACACTTGGAATATTGTGTCCAGTTCTGGTCGCCATATTTTGGGAAGGATTTGGAAGCATTGGAAAAGGTGCAGAGGAGATTTACCAGGATGTTGCCTGGTCTGGAGGGAAGGCCTTATGAGGAAAGGCTGAGAGACTTGGGTCTGTTCTCATTGGAGAGAAGAAGGCTAAGAGGGGATTTGATAGAGACATACAAGATGATCAGAGGATTAGATAGGGTGGACAGTGAGTCTTTTTCCTAGGATGGTGACATCAGCTTGTACGAGGGAACATAAGTACAAATTGAGGGGTGATAGATTTAAGACAGATGTCAGAGACAGGTTCTTTACTCAGAGAGTAATAAGGGTGTGGAATGCCCGGCCTGCTAATGTAGTTAACTCAGCCACATGAGGGAGATTTAAACAATCCTTGGATAAGCACATGGATGATGATGGGATAGCGTAGGGAGACGGCTGAGAATAGTTGACAGTTTGGTGCACATTGAGGACTGAAGGGCCTGTCCTGCGCTGTATTGTTCTGTGTTCTCTGTTCTATGATCTACAGTGCCTAAGCCATTCATCAGGTGGGAAGCTGAGTTAGGCGCCTGCTAGTGAGATAAACTATCGTAAAGAGGTACCAGTCTGAGCAAATCTGGAACGTTCATAAGGTAACCTTGCACAGCTCGCATGTCAGATACAATTGTTTTACAAAATGGCTTCTTAGCAAGGAGGACAAACTTTTGACAATAAAATGGCTTTCTATCACATTGTGCCATTATCTCCTCAATGTTCTAAGCTCAGAGCAGATTCCTGCTTTTAAACACTGAATCATTCTGTACCTGAGGCTGTGATGTTACTGTAAGGTTGCATTTAAACTGATTCATTAGTCTTTGAATTAAACATTCTTTCTTTTCAGGGTTGTGATTCAAATTCAAATGAAACATTAGATCTGACTATTAGAATTGACAGTGGGGCGGCTGCAGAGCGGTCTGTAAGAACCACAAGTTAAAGCTTCATCAACATTTACCTTTTACAGAGTAACCAGTAATAGCTACTCAACATCATTATAAAGTCCCAAAATGCAATTAAATTCAATCCATAGCAGATAAGCACGAGGAGTTAATTTTCTACTTGCTCCAACAGCCTCCGCACTAAAATAGTCTCTCTCTCTCTCTAGTGTCCTTTGGAACTCTCAAGTCAGGGTTTTGTCACAGCAAAGATTTTCTTTTTCCTCTCCGTGTCTGCCCCGCTTGCAAGGGGTAATAAGAATCCATGATAAAATATTAGATTAAAAATAGTGATGGAAAAGGATAGAGCAGATCTAAAAGTTGAAGTTCTAAATTGGAGAAAGGCCAATTTTGACAGAATTAGACAAGAACTTTCGAAAGCTGATTGGGGGCAGATATTCGCAGGTAAAGGGACGGCTGGAAAATGGGAAGCCTTCAAAAATGAGATAACGAGAATCCAGAGAAAGTATATTCCTGTCAGGGTGAAAGGGAAGGCTGGTAGGTATAGGGAATGCTGGATGACTAAAGAAATTGAGGGTTTGGTTAAGAAAAAGAAGGAAGTTTATGTCAGGTATAGACAGGACAGATCGAGTGAATCCTTAGAAGAGTATAAAGGAAGTAGGAGTATACTTAAGTAGGAAATCAGGAGGGCAAAAAGGGGACATGAGATAACTTTGGCAAATCGTATTAAGGAGAATCCAAAGAGTTTTTACAAATATATTAAGGACAAAAGGGTAACTAGGGAGAGAATAGGGCCCCTCAAAGATCAGCAAGGTGGCCTTTGTGTGGAGCCGCAGAAAATGGGGGACATACTAAATGAATATTTTGCATCAGTATTTACTGTGGAAAAGATATGGAAGATATAGACTGTAGGGAAATAGATAGTGACATCTTGCAAAATGTCCAGATTACAGAGGAGGAAGTGCTGGATGTCTTGAAATGTTAAAGGTGGATAAATCCCTAGGACCTGATCAGGTGTACCCGAGAACTCTGGGGGAAGCTAGAGAAGTGATTGCTGGCCTCTTGCTGAGATATTTGTATCATCGATAGTCACAGGTGAGGTGCCGGAAGACTGGAGGTTGGCAAACTGGTGCCACTGTTTAAGAAGGGCGATAAAGACAAGCCAGGGAACTATAGACCGGTGAGCCTGACCTCGGTGGTGGGCAAGTTGTTGGAGGGAATCCTGAGGGACAGGATGTACATGTATTTGGAAAGGCAAGGACTGATTTGGGATAGTCAACATGGCTTTGTGCGTGGGAAATCATGTCTCACAAACTTGATTGAGTTTTTTGAAGAAGTAAGAAAGAGGATTGATGAGGGCAGAGCAGTAGATGTGATCTATACAGATTTCAATAAGGCGTTCAACAAGGGTCCCCATGGGAGACTGGTTAACAAGGTTAGATCTCATGGAATACAGGGAGAACTAGCCATTTGGATACAGAACTGGCTCAAAGGTAGAAGACAGAGGGTAGTGGTGGAGGGTTGTTTTTCAGACTGGAGGCCTGTGACCAGTGGAGTGCCACAAGGATCGGTGCTGGGTCCTCGACTTTTTGTCATTTACATAAATGGTTTGGATGCGAGCATAAGAGGTACAGTTAGTCAGTTTGCAGATGACACTGAAATTGGAGGTGTAGTGGACAGCGAAGAGGGTTACCTCAGATTACAACAGGATCTGGACCAGATGGGCCAATGGGCTGAGAAGTGGCAGATGGAGTTTAATTTCGATAAATGCGAGGTGCTGCATTTTGGGAAAGCAAATCTTAGCAGGACTTTACTAAGATTACTTACAGTGTGGAAACATAGAACAGTACAGCACAGAACAGGCCCTTCAGCCCACGATGTTGTGCCGACCATTGATCCTCATATATGCACCCTCACATTTCTGTGATCATATGCATGTCCATGAGTCTCTTAAATGTCCCCAATGACCTTGCTTCCACAACTGCTGCTGGCAACGCATTCCATGGTCTCACAACTCTCTGTGTAAAGAACCCACCTCTGACATCCCCTCGATACTTTCTGCCAACCAGCTTAAAACTATGACCCCTCATGTTAGCCATTTCTGCCCTGGGAAATATTCTCTGGCTATTGACTCTATCTATGCCTCTCATTATCTTGTATACCTCATTAGATTAGATTCCTTACAGTGTGGAAACAGGCTCTTCGGCCCAACAAGTCCATACCGACCCGCCAAAGGGCAACTCACCCAGACCCATTCCCCTACATTTACCCCTTCACCTAACACTACGGGCAATTTACCATGACCAATTCACCTAACCTGCACATTTTTGGACTGTAGGAGGAATCCGGAGCACCCGGAGGAAACCCATGCAGACACGGGGAGAATGTGCAAACTCCACACAGACAGTCGCCTGAAGCGGGAATTGAACCCGGGTCTTTGGCGTTGTGAGGCAGAAGTGCTAACCACTGTGCCACTGTGCAGTAATGTCCTAGGGAGTGTTGCTGAACAAGGAGACCTTGGAGTGCAGGTTCATAGCTCTTTGAAAGTGGAGTCGCAGGTAGATAGGATAGGTATGCTTTCCTTTATTGGTCAGAATATTGAGTACAGGGGTTGGGAGGTCATTGGTTAGGCCACTGTTGGAATATTGTGTGCAATTCTGGTCTCCTTCCTATCGGTAGGAAGTTGTGAAACTTGAAAGAGTTCAGAAAAGATTACAAGGATGTTGCCAGGGTTGGAGGGAGAGGCTGAACAGGCTGGGGCCTTTTTCCCTGGAGCGTCGGAGGCTGAGGGGTGACCTTATAGAGGTTTACAAAATTATGAGGGGCATAGATAGGATAAATAGACAAAGTCTTTTCCCTGGGTCGGGGAGTCCAGAACTAGAGGGCATAGGTTTAGGGTGAGAGGGGAAAGATATAAAAGAGACCTAAGGGGCAACTTTTTCACACAGAGGTATGTGTATGTAATGAACTGCCAGAGGAAGTGGTGGAGGCTGGTACAATTGCAACATTTAAGAGGCATTTGGATGGGTATATGAATAGGAAGGGTTTGGAGGGATATGGGCCGGGTGCTGGCAGGTGGACCTAGATTGGGTTGGAATATCTGGTCGGCATGGACGGGTTGGGCTGAAGGGTCTATTTCCATGCTGTACATCTCTATGACTCTATATGCATGTCCTGCAGTCTCTGCAAACCGTCTTTCTTGAACAGGTCACTTCTACCCCAAAAGAGATTGTGAAACAGCAATGGTGGGAGTTTCTGGCAGTATTTCAGGAGACCCAGCAGAGATTCATCCCCAGGATAAAGAAGCACAGGACAGGGAGGATGAAGCAACCGTGACTAACTCGGGAAGGCAAGGATAGCATTAAAACAGAAGAGAAAGCATTTAATGTGGCAAAGGGCAGTGGGAAACCAGAGGATTGGGAAGCTTACAAAGACCAACAATGGGCAACAAGGAAAGAACTAAGGAGAGAGAAGGTTATATATGAGTGTAAGCTAGCCAGTAATATCAAGGAAGACTGTGAGAGTTCCTTTCGATGTATAAAGGGCAAAAAGAGAGGCAAATGTGGACATTGGGCTGCAGGAAGATGATGCTGGAGAGATAGTAGAAGGGAACAAGGAAGTGGTTTAGGAACTGAATAATTACTTTGTGTCAGTTTTCACATTGGAGTACATGAGTAATATCCTAAAAGTGCAAAACAGTCAGGGGGCAGAGCTGGGTATGGTGGCCATCATCAAGGAGAAGGTGTGAGAAAAACTGAATGGCCTGAAGGTGGATAAAGCACCTTGTCCAGATGGACTACACCCCAGCGTTGTACAGGAGAAGTGTGATAACATAGGGTAGAGTCAGCATGGTTTTATCAAGGGGAAGCCATGCCTGACAGATCTGCTCGCATCCTTTGAGGAAGTAACAAGCAGGTTAGACCAAGGAGAGCCAATGGATGCTATCTACCTGGACTTCAAGAAGGCGTTTGACGAGGTGCCACATAAGAGGCTACAGAGTAAGATAAGGGTCCGTGGTGTTAGACGCAAGATGCGAGCATGGATAGAAGCCTGACTGTCTGGCAGGAAGCAGAGAGTGGGATAAAAGAGTCCTTCTCAGGATGGCAGCTGGTGACAAGTGGTGTTCACCAAGGCTCAGTGTTGGGACCAGAGCTTTTCATTTTATACATTCACGGTCTAGATGAAGAAACTGTGGGAATTCTGGCTAAGTTTACAGGTGGTACAAAGATAAGTAGAGGGACAGGTAGCATTGAGGAGGTGGGGAGGCTGCAGAAGGATTTGGATAGGTTAGGAGAGTGGGCAAGGAAGGAAATGGAGTACAACGTGGGAAAATGGGAGGTCATGCACTTTGGCAGGGAAAATAGAGGCATGGACTATTTTCTAAATGGGGAGAAAATTCAGAAGTCTGAAGTACAAAGGAACTAGTCCAGGGAGTTCTAGTCTAGGATACTCTCAAGGTAAGCTTGCAGATTGAGTCGGTAGTTGGGAAGGCAAATGAAATGTTGGTATTAATTTTGAGAAAACTTGAATACAAAAGCAGGGAGATGTAGGTCTGAGGCTGTGTAAGGCTCTGGTCAGACCACGTTTGGAGTATTGTGTGCAGTTGTGTCTCAGGAAGGATGTCCTGGCCTGGAATGTGATCAGAGGAGGGTCACGACAATGGAATGAAAAGCTGAACATATGTGGAACAGTTGAGAAGTCTGGGTGTACAGTGGATGGAGTTTAGAAGGATGAGGGGGATCTAATGAAACATACACAATACTGAATGGCCTGGACAGAGTAGATGTTGGGAAGATGTTTCCATTGGTAGGAGAGACTAGGACCCGAGGGCACAGCCTGAGTGTAAAGGGAAGAGCTTTTAGAGCAAAGATAAGAAGAAACATCTTCAGCCAGGGGGTGGTGAATCTGTGGACATCATTGCCACAAAAGGCTGTGGAGGTCAGGTCACTGAGTATATGTAAGATAGAGACAGGTTCCTTAGTATCAAGGTAATCAGGAGTTTCAGGGAGAAAGTGGGAGAATGAGGTTGAGAAACGTCTCAGCCATGATTGAATGGTGGACCAGATTCGATGGGCTGAATGGTCTTATTTCTGCTCCTTTGTCTTCTGGTCTTATGGTTTTGGGCAGAAGCCCTTCATCAGGAATATAGAGGGCAAGGGGGATGAATAGGGGGTATATGAATGCCTTGGGGGGGACATATGTGGGAGGGTGAAAGTTAGCTTTAGGGGAAGGGTAATTCTGAAGGGTCTGTGGGGGCTGATGGAATGGATAGGTCGGAAGGAAAATGGACAGGTAGGACATGTCAAGCAGGTGGTGCTGAGTTGGTGGGTGGGACCTGGGATGAGGTGTCAGGTGGGGAGATTTGGAAACTAGTGAAATCGATGTTGATGCTGTGTGATTGCAGGGTTTTAAGGTGGAAGATGGCTGAGGGCAGATTGGCAGGTGCTTGGATTGGGCAGTGGAGGAAGCCCAGGGCTTGCGTGTTGTTTTGGTAAAACCTGCTGTTTGGCCTGCTACCAGGACAGCCTTTCAGCACCCTCCACATACTGGCAAACCTTCATACCCCTTTCACAGGCAGCTGCTTTCAGTCTCAAAGCACAGAGCAAAAAAACACCTTTTAAAGGGACCCCACAAAGCTTTCCCCATTTCACAATTTTACACACACCAAATTCTAACTTTCTGTCTCCCAATCTACAATTGGTCTACAACACACTAATTTGCTCAAATAGTTTATTTTTTGTCTCTTTATTACCCTTTTAATCCTGTTTAGCTGAATTCTGAATGTATCTGTCATCGGGGTGATGAATATGTATTCGTTTGCATGATAATGAACTGAATTGAGTGGAATTTATTGTCATGTGAACCGAGACACAGTGACAAGCTTTGTCTTGTGAGCAATACAGGCAGATGACAGAGATAAGTAGCACAGATCAGTAAATAATAGGTAAACAGCGGCAAAAACAAAAACACAGGGACAAGGACAAATATTAAGAGTTTGTGAGTCCATTCAACATTCTAGTAACAGTATGGTGGAAACTGTTACAAAAACATCTGGGTGGGATGGATCTTTGAGAATGCTGGCGGCCTTTCCTTGACAGTGGGCCTGGTAGATGGATTCTATAGATGGGAGGTTGGCCTTTGTGATTGTCCAGGCCGAGTTCACCACTCTCTGTAACCGTCTCCGATCTTGAATGGTACAGGTGCCGTATCAGGTAGTGATACACCCAGACAGAATGCTCTCAGTGGTGCACCTATAAATGTTGGCAAGGGTATTCACCGTCATTCCAAATTTCCTCAGCTGCCTGAGGAAGAAGTGACGTTGTTGGGCCTTTGTAACCAGTGCATCCACATGAAGAGTCCAAGAAAGCTTGTTGTAGATGACCACTCCCAGGAGCTTGACACTCTCTACTCATTCCACCTCTGTGCTGTTAATGTGTAGGGGGGTGGAGGGGGCACATGAGTAACATCCCGCCGAAAGGCAGTAATGAGATCCTTGGGTTTGCCGGCATTGCGAGCTGAGAGCTAGGCCGTTCTCAATTTTTCCAGGCCTTCCACTCCCGTCTGTTTCGTCGTCATCTGAGATTCGACCGACTCTGGTGATGTCATCAGTGAAGTTGTAAATGACATTAGTCTGGTATTTGGCGACACAGTCATGGGTATACAGTGGGTACAGTAGGGGGCTGAGTACACACCCCTGGGGGGGCTCCAATGTTGAGTGTTAGTGAGGATGAAATATTGTCCCCAGTCTTCACAGATTGTGGCCTGTGGGTCAGGAAACTGAGGATCCAGTTACAGAGAGTGGGGCTTAGTCCGAGATCACTAAGTTTAGTAATCAGTCTCGAGGGGATAATAGTGCTGAAGGCTGAACTGTACTCAATGAGTGGGATTCTTACGTAGCTGTTCTTGTTGGCAAGATGTTCTGGGGAGGCGTGAAGGGCAAGTGATATCACATCTGACATGGATCTGTTGGTCCATTAGACAAATTGGAGTGGGTCAAGAGTAGTGAGGAGGCTAGAGTTGATTAATGCCATGACCAGCCTTTCAAAGCACTTCATGCCCACTGAGGTTAGGGCCACTGGGCGGGAGTCATTGAGACATGCTGCATGAGCTGAGCTGACCTAGGCCCAGGGATGATGTTGGCCCTCTTGAAAGATAGAACACAGAAAAGTACAGCATAGAACAGGCTGTTTGGCCCCTGATGTTGTGCCGAGACTTATTCCTAATCTAAAATAAAATAACCTAACCTATGCACCCCCCAATTCAACCGTGCCCAGGTCCAGCAGTCGCTTAAATGTCCCCAGTGACTCTGCTTCCACCACCACCACTGGCAATTCCACACATTCACAACTCTCTGTGTAAAGAACCTACCTCTGACGTCTCCTTTATACCTTCCTCCAAATATCTTCAAACTGTGACCCCTCATACCCGTCAATCCTGCCCTGGGGAAAAGTCTCTGGCTATTGACTCTATCTATTCCACTCATTACCTTGTACACCTCGATCAGGTCTCCTCTCTTCCTCCTTCTCTCCAGAGAGAAAAGCCTGAGCTTATTCAGCCTTTCGTCATAAGGCAAGCCCTCCAGTCCAGGCAGCATCCTGGTAAACCTTCTTTGCACCCTCTCCAAAGCCTCTGTATCTTTCCTACAGTAGGGCGACCAGAACTGGACACAATATTCCAAGTGTGGTCTCACCAGGGACTTGTAGAGCTGCAGCAAAACCTCGCGGCTCTTAAACTCGATCCCCCTGTTAACGAAAGCCAAAACACCAGATGCTTTCTTAACAGCCCTATCCACTTGGGTGGCAACTTTGAGGGATCTATGTACTTGCACACCCAGATCCCTCTGTCCCTCCACACTGCCAAGAATCCTGTCTTTAATCCTATATTCAGCATTCGAGTTGGACCTTCCAAAATGCATCACTTCACATTTATCCAGGTTGAACTCCATCAGCCATTTCTCAGCCCAGCTCTGCATCCTGTCTATGTCACGCTGCAGTAGCCCTCGATACTATCGACGACATCTCCAACCTTTGTGTCATCTGCAAATTTACTAACCCACCCCTCAACCTCCTCATCCAAGTCATTTATAAAAACTACAAAGAGCAGAGGCCCAAGAACCGAGCCCTGCGGGACCCCACTCAACACTGACCTCCAGGCAGAAGACTTTCCATCTACAACCACTCTCTGCCTTCTGTCAGCCAGCCAATTCTGAATCCAGATAGCCAAATCTCCCTGTATCCCATACTTCCTGACTTTATGAATGAGCCTACCATGGGGAACCCTATCAAATGCCTTGCTGAAATCCATATCCACCACATCCACTGCTGGACCGTCATCGACCTGTCTTGTCACCTCCTCAAAGAACTCAGTAAGATTTGTGAGGCATGACCTGCCCCTCACAAAGCCGTGCTGACTGCCTTTAATCACACGATGCTTTGCCAAATAGTCATAAATCCTATCCCTCAGAATTCTTTCCAAAACTTTGCTGACCACAGACACAAGACTGACTGGTCTGTAATTGTCAGGGATTTCCCTATTACCCTTCTTGAAAAGAGAAACAACATTTGCCTCCTTCTAATACTCCGGTATGACTCCCGTGGAGAGTGAGGAGGCAAATATCCTCGCTAGCGGCTTAGCAACCTCCTTTCTCGCTTCCCGGAGCAGCCTGGGATAAATCTGGTCTGGCCCTGGGGGCTTATCAATCTTAATATTTTCCAAAATTTCCAGCACATCAACTTCATCAATCTTGATCTGGTCAAGACTGTATCCCAGCTCCTCTATGTTCTCATTTACAACAAAGTCCCTTTCCTTGGTGAAAACCAAAGCAAAAGACTAAAAAAAAACCTGATCTGCTCAGACTCCACGCACAAGTTCCCTCCGCTATCCCTGATCTGCCCTACCTTTTCCCTGATCATTCTCTTATTCCTCACATATGAGTAAAATGCCTTTGGGATCTCCCTAATCCTTCTTGCCAAGCCTTTCTCGTGCCCCCTCCTGGCTCTCCTCAGTCCAATTCTGAGCTCCTTTCTAGCTAGCCTGTAAACCTCTAAAGGCTGCTCGTGTCCTCTCTTTGCTCTTCTTATCTCTCTCTTTAAATCCTTCCTCGCTGATCTGTAACTCTCCATCGCCTCGTCTGTACCATCTTGTCTCATCAACACATGAGCCTCCTTCTTCTGCTTAACAAGAGATCCAATTTCTGTAGTAAACCACGGTTCCCTTACCTTATCACTTCCTCCCTGCCTGACAGGGACAGACCTATCAAGGACACACAATATCTGTTCCTGAAACCAGCTCCACATTTCCATTATCCCCATCCCCTGCATTTTGCTCCCCCACTCTATGCATCCTAATTCCTGCCTAATCACATTATCATTGCCCATGTCCCATCGATAACTCTTGACCTGTGGCATGTACCTATCCCTTTCCATCGCTAAACTAAATGTAACTGAATTATGGTCACTCTCTCCAAAGTGTTCACCTACAACTAAACCAAACACCTGGCCTGGGTCATTCCCAAGCACCAGATCCAGTGTGGCCTCCCCTCTTGTCGGCCCTTCGACACACTGTGTCAGGAAACCCTCCTGTACACATTGGACAAAAACTGATCCATCCGACATACTGGAGTTATAGCATTTCCAGTCAACGTTGGGGAAGTTAATGTCCCCCCATAATGACCACCCTGTTCCTCTCACTCCTACCCAGAATAATTTTGCCGATCCTCTCTTCCACCTCCCTGGAACTCTGCGGAGGCCAATAAAAAACTCTCCTCTCCTGTTTCTAACCTCAGCCATACTCCCTCAGTAGACAAGTCCTCATCAAAAGATCTTTCAGCCACCGTTATACTATCCCTGACTAACAAGGCCCTCTTTTACTGCCTTGCCTGTTCTTAATGAAAGATCTAAACCCTGCAGCATCCATCCCTCACCCTGCTCTATCCATGTCTCCGAAATGGCCACAACATCGAAGTCCCAGGTGCAAGCTCGCTTACCTTCAAACCAGCTCGCTGTCTGCCAGCACATTCCTGTGACCCTGAAATCCTGTCCCTGTCCTTCCTACTCTCATCCTCCTGTGCACTACAGCTCCACCTCCAGTTCCCAGCCCCCTGCTGAGCTAGTTTAAACCCACCCGAATAGCACCAGCACATTTCCCACCCGGGATATTAGTACCCCTTTGGTTTAAGTGAATACTGTCCTGTTTGTACAAGTCCCACCTTCCCCAGAATGAGTCCCAATTATCCAAGTACCTGAAACCCTCCCTCCTGCACCATCCTTACAGCCATGTGTTCAGCTGGTATCTCTCCCTATTCCTTACCTCGCTATCTCGTGGCACAGGTTACAATCCAGAGATGACAACTCTGTTCTAGCTCTCAGCTTCCACCCTAGCTCCCTGAAATCCTGCCTTACATCCCTATCCCTTTGTCTACCTATGTCGTTGGTACCTACATGGACAACGATTTGGGGCTGGTCACCCTCTCCCTTCAGGATCCCAAAGATACGACCCGAGACATCACAGACCCTGGCAGCTGGGAGGCAACACACCAACCATGAGTCTCTTTCATTCCCAACAAACCTTCTACCTGAGCTTCCCAATGACAGGGTCATTCCAGCTGTGTTGTGTGATTTTTAACTTTGTCCTTCTGTAATAATGCTGGTGATCGAGGGATGTGTGATGATGGGGCTACTGTGTGGAGTTATTCTGACCAGTAAAACATCACCAATTTTTGTCTCCCTTTAGTACATATACCTGGGGAGTAGTAAGGACGCTGTCGTGCAGAGAATGATTAATGTTGTCAATGCCGTCAATATGGTGAGTGAGGAGGGAGACTGTCTCCACATGGATGACAGGTTAAACGTCTGTTACTTTGTGAAAAACTCCTTCAAACATTTATTGCTGGAGTTTGAATTCTCAAGGTGAAACCGATCACATTTCCAATATGGTTATTTCTCTCAATGGAGGAACGATAAGGCTGTGCCAGACCACACTTTACTCTCTCAGACAGAACTCACTTTACTCTCTCACACAGACCACCCTTTACTCTCTCAGCCTGGCCACGCTTTACTCTCTCAGACAGAATATACTTTACTCCCTCAGCCAGACCACACTTTACTCTCTCACACAGACCACCCTTTACTCTCTCAGACAGAATATACTTTATTCCCTCAGCCAGACCACACTTTACTCTCTCAGACAGACCACCCTTTACTCTCTCAGACAGACCACACTTTACTTTCTCACACAGACCTCACTTTACTCTCTCACACAGACCTCACTTTACTCTCTCACACAGACCTCACTTTACTCCCTCAGCCTGGCCACGCTTTACTCTCTCAGACAGAATATACTTTACTCCCTCAGCCAGACCTCACTTTACTCTGTCACACAGACCTCACTTTACTCTCTCACACAGACCACCCTTTACTCTCTCAGACAGACCTCACTTTACTCTCTCAGACAGACCACACTTTACTCTCTCACACAGACCACACTTTACTCTCTCAGACAGACCTCACTTTACTCTCTCACACAGACCACCCTTTACTCTCTCAGACAGACCTCACTTTACTCTCTCAGACAGACCTCACTTTACTCTCTCACACAGACCACCCTTTACTCTCTCAGACAGACCTCACTTTACTCTCTCAGACAGACCTCACTTTACTCTCTCACACAGACCACCCTTTACTCTCTCAGACAGACCACCCTTTACTCTCTCAGACAGACCACCCTTTACTCTCTCACACAGACCTCACTTTACTCTCTCACACAGACCTCACTTTACTCTCTCACACAGACCACCCTTTACTCTCTCACACAGACCACCCTTTACTCTCTCACACAGACCACCCTTTACTCTCTCAGACAGACCTCACTTTACTCTCTCAGACAGACCTCACTTTACTCTCTCACACAGACCACCCTTTACTCTCTCACACAGACCACACCCTTCTCCCTCAGACAGGGCCCCCACATCGAGCACATTCTTACATTGAGTTCCTTCTGCTACCGTCTTCCCATGACTTCATCTATCTATATCCCTGTGTAATTTTATGTTATTGTCTATGCTGACCACACTGCCGCCTTAGCGATATGACTCTGTATGCCACTACCAAAGTTATTAAGTGTCCTGTGAATAATTAAGGCCCTGACATAGATTCCTGTGGGTCACAACTTGGTCACTGCTGCCACTTGAAGGATCAGCCCATTAACCAATCTCCTGACAACAACCACTCAAATGCTTTCCCATTCCACTCAGTAATTTGAATAGATTAGAATCAACCATGACTCTGTCGAGATCCTGTCCCCGTGTGGAGATCCTGTCGCTGTGTGTGTGGGGGCCCTGTCCCTGTGTGTGTGGGGGCCCTGTCCCTGTGTGTGTGGGGGCCCTGTCCCTGTGTGTGTGTGGGTCCTGTCCCTGTGTGTGTGTGAGGGCCCTGTCCCTGTGTGTGTGTGTGGGCCCTGTCCCTGTGTGTGTGTGGGCCCTGTCCCCGTGTGTGTGTGTGGGCCCTGTCCCTGTCCCTGTGTGTGTGGGCCCTGTCCCTGTCCCTGTGTGTGTGGGCCCTGTCCCTGTCCCTGTGTGTGAGGGTCCTGTCCCTGTGTGTGTGTGGGCCCTGTCCCCGTGTGTGTGTGGGCCCTGTCCCCGTCCCTGTGTGTGAGGGTCCTGTCCCCGTCCCTGTGTGTGAGGGTCCTGTCCCTGTGTGTGTGTGAGGGTCCTGTCCCTGTGTGTGTGTGAGGGTCCTGTCTCTGTCCCTGTGTGTGTGTGAGGGCCCTGTCCCTGTGTGTGTGGGGGCCCTGTCCCTGTGTGTGTGTGGGGGCCCTGTCCCTGTGTGTGTGTGGGGGCCCTGTCCCTGTGTGTGTGTGGGGGCCCTGTCCCTGTGTGTGTGGGGGCCCTGTCCCTGTGTGTGTGGGGGGCCCTGTCCCTGTGTGTGTGTGGGTCCTGTCCCTGTGTGTGTGTGAGGGCCCTGTCCCTGTGTGTGTGTGGGGGCCCTGTCCCTGTGTGTGTGTGGGGGCCCTGTCCCTGTGTGTGTGTGAGGGCCTGTCCCTGTGTGTGTGTGGGCCCTGTCCCCGTGTGTGTGTGTGGGCCCTGTCCCGTGTGTGTGTGTGGGCCCTGTCCCTGTGTGTGTGGGCCCTGTCCCTGTCCCTGTGTGTGTGGGCCCTGTCCCTGTCCCTGTGTGTGAGGGTCCTGTCCCTGTGTGTGTGTGGGCCCTGTCCCGTGTGTGTGTGGGCCCTGTCCCCGTCCCTGTGTGTGAGGGTCCTGTCCCCGTCCCTGTGTGTGAGGGTCCTGTCCCTGTGTGTGTGTGAGGGTCCTGTCCCTGTGTGTGTGTGAGGGTCCTGTCCCTGTCCCTGTGTGTGTGTGAGGGCCCTGTCCCTGTGTGTGTGGGGGCCCTGTCCCTGTGTGTGTGTGGGGGCCCTGTCCCTGTGTGTGTGTGGGGGCCCTGTCGCTGTGTGTGTGTGGGGGCCCTGTCCCTGTGTGTGTGGGGGCCCTGTCCCTGTGTGTGGGGGGGCCTGTCCCTGTGTGTGGGGGGGCCCTGTCCCGGTGTGTGTGTGGGCTCTGTCCCTGTGTGTGTGTGAGGGTCTGTCTCTGTCCCTGTGTGTGTGTGAGGGCCCTGTCCCTGTGTGTGGGGGCCCTGTCCCTGTGTGAGTGAGGGTCCTGTCCCTGTCCCTGTGTGTGTGTGTGTGGGCTCTGTCCCTGTGTGTGTGAGGGTCCTGTCCCTGTCCCTGTGTGTGTGTGAGGGCCCTGTCCCTGTGTGTGTGAGGGTCCCGTCCCTGTCCCTGTGTGTGTGTGAGTCCTGTCCCTGTCCCTGTGTGTGTGTGTGGGGGCCCTGTCCCTGTGTGTGTGAGGGCCCTGTCCCAGTGTGTGTGTGGGGGCCCTGTCCCAGTGTGTGTGTGGGGGCCCTGTCCCTGTGTGTGTGAGGGTCCTGTCCCTGTCCCTGTGTGTGTGAGGGCCCTGTCCCAGTGTGTGTGTGGGGGCCCTGTCCCAGTGTGTGTGTGGGGGGCCCTGTCCCAGTGTGTGTGTGAGGGCCCTGTCCCTGTGTGTGTGAGGGTCCTGTCCCTGTCCCTGTGTGTGTGAGGGCCCTGTCCCTGTGTGTGTGGGGGCCCTGTCCCCGTGTATGTGTGGGCCCTGTCCCCGTGTATGTGTGGGCCCTGTCCCTGTGAGTGAGGGTCCTGTCCCTGTCCCTGTGTGTGGGCCCTGTCCCCGTGTGTGTGTGGGCCCTGTCCCCGTCCCTGTGTGTGAGGGTCCTGTCCCCGTCCCTGTGTGTGAGGGTCTTGTCCCCGTCCCTGTGTGTGAGGGTCTTGTCCCTGTCCCTGTGTGTGAGGGTCCTGTCCCTGTGTGTGTGTGAGGGTCCTGTCCCTGTGTGTGTGTGAGGGTCCTGTTGCTGTGTGTGTGAGGGTCCTGTCCCCGTGTGTGTGAGGGTCCTGTCCCCGTGTGTGTGTGGGCCCTGTCCCCGTGTGTGTGAGGGTCCGGTCCCCGTGTGTGTGGGGGCTCTGTGCCTGTCCCTGTGTGTGTGTGGGGGCCCTGTCCCTGTGTGTGTGTGGGGGCCCTGTCCCTGTGTGTGTGGGGGCCCTGTCCCTGTGTGTGTGGGTGCCCTGTCCCTGTGTGTGTGTGTGAGGGCCCTGTCCCTGTGTGTGTGTGTGTGGGCCCTGTCCCTGTCCCTGTGTGTGTGGGCCCTGTCCCTGTCCCTGTGTGTGTGAGGGCCCTGTCCCTGTGTGTGGGGGGGCCCTGTCCCTGTGTGTGTTGGGGCCCTGTCCCTGTGTGTGGGGGGGCCCTGTCCCTGTGTGTGTGTGTGGGCTCTGTCCCTGTGTGTGTGAGGGTCCTGTCCCTGTCCCTGTCCCTGTGTGTGTGTGAGGGCCCTGTCCCTGTGTGTGTGGGGGCCCTGTCCCTGTGTGTGTGGGGGCCCTGTCCCTGTGTGAGTGAGGGTCCTGTCCCTGTCCCTGTGTGTGTGTGTGTGGGCTCTGTCCCTGTGTGTGTGAGGGTCCTGTCCCTGTCCCTGTGTGTGTGTGAGGGCCCTGTCCCTGTGTGTGTGAGGGTGCTGTCTCTGTCCCTGTGTGTGTGTGAGTCCTGTCCCTGTCCCTGTGTGTGTGTGTGTGTGAGGGCCCTGTCCCTGTGTGTGTGAGGGCCCTGTCCCTGTGTGTGTGAGGGCCTGTCCCTGTGTGTGTGAGGGCCCTGTCCCTGTCCCTGTGTGTGTGAGGGTCCTGTCCCTGTCCCTGTGTGTGTGAGGGTCCTGTCCCTGTCCCTGTGTGTGTGAGGGCCCTGTCCCCGTGTGTGTGTGTGAGGGCCCTGTCCCCGTGTGTGTGTGTGAGGGCCCTGTCCCCGTGTGTGTGTGTGGGGTCCCTGTCCCCGTGTGTGTGTGTGAGGGCCCTGTCCCCGTGTGTGTGTGTGGGTCCTGTCCCTGTGTGTGTTGGGGCCCTGTCCTTGTGTGTGTTGGGGCCCTGTCCCTGTGTGTGGGGGGGCCCTGTCCCTGTGTGTGTGAGGGCCCTGTCCCTGTGTGTGTGTGTGGGGGCCCTGTCCCTGTGTGTGTGAGGGCCCTGTCCCTGTCCCTGTGTGTGTGTGTGGGTCCTGTCCCTGTGTGTGTGAGGGCCCTGTCCCTGTCCCTGTGTGTGTGTGAGGGCCCTGTCCCTGTGTGTGTGAGGGCCCTGTCCCTGTGTGTGTGAGGGCCCTGTCCCTGTCCCTGTGTGTGTGTGAGGGCCCTGTCCCTGTGTGTGTGTGAGCGCCCTGTCCCTGTCCCCGTGTGTGTGTGTGAGGGCCCTGTCCCCGTGTGTGTGTGTGGGGGCCCTGTCCCCGTGTGTGTGTGTGAGGGCCCTGTCCCCGTGTGTGTGTGTGAGGGCCCTGTCCCCGTGTGTGTGTGTGGGGGCCCTGTCCCCGTGTGTGTGTGAGGGCCCAGTCCCTGTCCCTGTGTGTGTGAGGGCCCTGTCCCTGTGGGTGTGTGGGGGCCTGTCCCTGTGTGTGTGTGTGGGCCCTGTCCCTGTCCCTGTGTGTGTGTGAGGGCCCTGTCCCTGTGTGTGTGAGGGTCCTGTCCCTGTCCCTGTGTGTGTGTGAGGGCCCTGTCCCTGTGTGTGTGAGGGTGCTGTCTCTGTCCCTGTGTGTGTGTGAGTCCTGTCCCTGTCCCTGTGTGTGTGTGTGTGTGTGAGGGCCCTGTCCCTGTGTGTGTGAGGGCCCTGTCCCTGTCCCTGTGTGTGTGTGGGTCCTGTCCCTGTCCCTGTGTGTGTGAGGGTCCTGTCCCTGTCCCTGTGTGTGTGAGGGCCCTGTCCCCGTGTGTGTGTGTGAGGGCCCTGTCCCCGTGTGTGTGTGTGGGGGCCCTGTCCCCGTGTGTGTGTGTGAGGGCCCTGTCCCGTGTGTGTGTGTGCGGGCCCTGTCCCCGTGTGTGTGTGTGGGTCCTGTCCCTGTGTGTGTTGGGGCCCTGTCCTTGTGTGTGTTGGGGCCCTGTCCCTGTGTGTGGGGGGGCCCTGTCCCTGTGTGTGTGAGGGCCCTGTCCCTGTGTGTGTGTGTGGGGGCCCTGTCCCTGTGTGTGTGAGGGCCCTGTCCCTGTCCCTGTGTGTGTGTGTGGGTCCTGTCCCTGTGTGTGTGAGGGCCCTGTCCCTGTCCCTGTGTGTGTGTGAGGGCCCTGTCCCTGTGTGTGTGAGGGCCCTGTCCCTGTGTGTGTGAGGGCCCTGTCCCTGTCCCTGTGTGTGTGTGAGGGCCCTGTCCCTGTGTGTGTGTGAGCGCCCTGTCCCTGTCCCCGTGTGTGTGTGTGAGGGCCCTGTCCCCGTGTGTGTGTGTGGGGGCCCTGTCCCCGTGTGTGTGTGTGAGGGCCCTGTCCCCGTGTGTGTGTGTGAGGGCCCTGTCCCCGTGTGTGTGTGTGGGGGCCCTGTCCCCGTGTGTGTGTGTGGGGGCCCTGTCCCCGTGTGTGTGTGAGGGCCCAGTCCCTGTCCCTGTGTGTGTGAGGGCCCTGTCCCTGTGTGTGTGTGGGGCCTGTCCCTGTGTGTGTGTGAGGGCCCTGTCCCTGTCCCTGTGTGTGTGTGAGGGCCCTGTCCCTGTGTGTGTGAGGGTCCTGTCCGTGTGTGTGTGTGAGTCCTGTCCCTGTCCCTGTGTGTGTGTGTGAGGGCCCTGTCCCTGTGTGTGTGTGTGAGCGCCCTGTCCCTGTGTGTGTGGGGGCCCTGTCCCCGTGTGTGTGTGTGGGGGCCCTGTCCCCGTGTGTGTGTGTGGGGGCCCTGTCCCTGTGTGTGGGGGGGCCCTGTCCCTGTGTGTGTTGGGGCCCTGTCCCTGTGTGTGGGGGGGCCCTGTCCCTGTGTGTGTGTGTGGGCTCTGTCCCTGTGTGTGTGAGGGTCCTGTCCCTGTCCCTGTCCCTGTGTGTGTGAGGGCCCTGTCCCTGTGTGTGTGGGGGCCCTGTCCCTGTGTGAGTGAGGGTCCTGTCCCTGTCCCTGTGTGTGTGTGTGTGGGCTCTGTCCCTATGTGTGAGGGTCCTGTCCCTGTCCCTGTGTGTGTGTGAGGGCCCTGTCCCTGTGTGTGTGAGGGTGCTGTCTCTGTCCCTGTGTGTGTGTGATTCCTGTCCCTGTCCCTGTGTGTGTGTGTGAGGGCCCTGTCCCTGTGTGTGTGAGGGCCCTGTCCCTGTCCCCGTGTGTGTGTGTGAGGGCCCTGTCCCCGTGTGTGTGTGTGGGGGCCCTGTCCCCGTGTGTGTGTGTGAGGGCCCTGTCCCCGTGTGTGTGTGTGGGGGCCCTGTCCCCGTGTGTGTGGGGGTCCTGTCCCCGTGTGTGTGAGGGCCCTGTCCCTGTGTGTGTGAGGGCCCTGTCCCTGTGTGTGTTGGGGCCCTGTCCCTGTGTGTGTGAGGGCCCTGTCCCGGTGTGTGTGTGTGTGGGGGCCCTGTCCCGGTGTGTGTGTGTGAGGGCCCTGTCCCCGTGTGTGTGTGTGGGGGCCCTGTCCCCGTGTGTGTGTGTGGGGGCCCTGTCCCCGTGTGTGTGTGAGGGCCCAGTCCCTGTCCCTGTGTGTGTGAGGGCCCTGTCCCTGTGTGTGTGTGGGGGCCTGTCCCTGTGTGTGTGTGAGGGCCCTGTCCCTGTCCCTGTGTGTGTGTGAGGGCCCTGTCCCTGTGTGTGTGAGGGTCCTGTCCGTGTGTGTGTGTGAGTCCTGTCCCTGTCCCTGTGTGTGTGTGTGTGAGGGCCCTGTCCCTGTGTGTGTGTGTGAGGGCCCTGTCCCTGTGTGTGTGTGTGGGGCCCTGTCCCTGTGTGTGTGGGGGCCCTGTCCCCGTGTGTGTGTGTGGGGGCCCTGTCCCCGTGTGTGGGGGGGCCCTGTCCCTGTGTGTGTTGGGGCCCTGTCCCTGTGTGTGGGGGGGCCCTGTCCCTGTGTGTGTGTGTGGGCTCTGTCCCTGTGTGTGTGAGGGTCCTGTCCCTGTCCCTGTCCCTGTGTGTGTGAGGGCCCTGTCCCTGTGTGTGTGGGGGCCCTGTCCCTGTGTGAGTGAGGGTCCTGTCCCTGTCCCTGTGTGTGTGTGTGTGGGCTCTGTCCCTATGTGTGAGGGTCCTGTCCCTGTCCCTGTGTGTGTGTGAGGGCCCTGTCCCTGTGTGTGTGAGGGTGCTGTCTCTGTCCCTGTGTGTGTGTGATTCCTGTCCCTGTCCCTGTGTGTGTGTGTGAGGGCCCTGTCCCTGTGTGTGTGAGGGCCCTGTCCCTGTGTGTGTGAGGGCCCTGTCCCTGTCCCTGTGTGTGTGAGGGCCCTGTCCCCGTGTGTGTGTGTGGGGGCCCTGTCCCCGTGTGTGTGTGTGAGGGCCCTGTCCCCGTGTGTGTGTGTGGGGGCCCTGTCCCCGTGTGTGTGGGGGTCCTGTCCCCGTGTGTGTGAGGGCCCTGTCCCTGTGTGTGTGAGGGCCCTGTCCCTGTGTGTGTTGGGGCCCTGTCCCTGTGTGTGGGGGGGCCCTGTCCCTGTGTGTGTGAGGGCACTGTCCCTGTGTGTGTGGGGGGGGCCCTGTCCCTGTGTGTGTGAGGGCACTGTCCATGTGTGTGTGTGGGGGCCCTGTCCCTGTGTGTGTGAGGGCCCTGTCCCTGTGTGTGTGTGAGGGCCCTGTCCCTGTCCCTGTGTGTGTGTGAGGGCCCTGTCCCTGTCCCTGTGTGTGTGAGGGTCCTGTCCCTGTCCCTGTGTGTGTGAGGGCCCTGTCCCCGTGTGTGTGTGTGGGGACCCTGTCCCCGTGTGTGTGTGTGAGGGCCCTGTCCCCGTGTGTGTGTGTGGGGGCCCTGGCCCCGTGTGTGTGTGTGGGGGCCCTGTCCCTGTGTGTGTGTGAGTGCCCAGTCCCTGTCCCTGTGTGTGTGAGGGCCCTGTCCCTGTGTGTGTGTGGGGGCCCTGTCCCTGTGTGTGTGTGAGGGCCCTGTCCCTGTGTGTGTGTGAGGGCCCTGTCCCTGTGTGTGTGAGGGTCCTGTCCCTGTCCCTGTGTGTGTGTGAGGGCCCTGTCCCTGTGTGTGTGAGGGTCCTGTCCGTGTGTGTGTGTGAGTCCTGTCCCTGTCCCTGTGTGTGTGTGTGAGCGCCCTGTCCCTGTGTGTGTGTGTGAGCGCCCTGTCCCTGTGTGTGTGTGTGGGGGCCTGTCCCCGTGTGTGTGTGTGGGGGCCTTGTCCCTGTGTGTGTGAGGGTCCTGTCCCTGTCCCTGTGTGTGTGTGAGGGCCCTGTCCCTGTGTGTGTGAGGGCCCTGTCCCTGTGTGTGTGAGGGCCCTGTCCCTGTGTGTGTGAGGGTCCTGTCCGTGTGTGTGTGTGAGTCCTGTCCCTGTCCCTGTGTGTGTGTGTGAGGGCCCTGTCCCTGTGTGTGTGTGTGAGGGCCCTGTCGCTGTGTGTGTGTGTGAGGGCCCTGTCGCTGTGTGTGTGTGTGTGGGGGCCCTGTCCCCGTGTGTGTGTGTGGGGGGCCCTGTCCCCGTGTGTGTGTGTGGGGGCCCTGTCCCTGTGTGTGTGTTAGGGCCCTGTCCCTGTGTGTGTGAGGGCCCTGTCCCTGTGTGTGTGTGTGGACCCTGTCCCTGTGTGTGTGTGAGGGCCCTGTCCCTGTGTGTGTGTGAGGGCCCTGTCCCTGTCCCTGTGTGTGTGAGGGCCCTGTCCCTGTGTGTGTGTGAGGGCCCTGTCCCTGTGTGTGTGTGAGGGCCCTGTCCCTGTGTGTGTGTGGGGGCCCTGTCCCTGTGTGTGTGTGTGGGCCCTGTCCCTGTGTGTGTGTGAGGGCCCTGTCCCTGTGTGTGTGAGGGCCCTGTCCCTGTCCCTGTGTGTGTGTGAGGGCCCTGTCCCTGTCCCTGTGTGTGTGAGGGCCCTGTCCCCGTGTATGTGTGTGGGGGCCCTGTCCCCGTGTGTGTGTGTGGGGGCCCTGTCCCTGTGTGTGTGTGAGGGCCCTGTCCCTGTCCCTGTGTGTGTGAGGGCCCTGTCCCTGTGTGTGTGTGAGGGCCCTGTCCCTGTGTGTGTGAGGGCCCTGTCCCTGTGTGTGTGTGAGGGCCCTGTCCCTGTGTGTGTGTGAGGGCCCTGTCCCTGTGTGTGTGTGGTGGCCCTGTCCCTGTGTGTGTGTGGTGGCCCTGTCCCTGTGTGTGTGTGGGGGCCCTGTCCCTGTGTGTGTGTGAGGGCCCTGTCCCTGTGTGTGTGAGGGCCCTGTCCCTGTCCCTGTGTGTGTGTGAGGGCCCTGTCCCTGTCCCTGTGTGTGTGAGGGCCCTGTCCCCGTGTATGTGTGTGGGGGCCCTGTCCCCGTGTGTGTGTGTGGGGGCCCTGTCCCCGTGTGTGTGTGTGGGGGCCCTGTCCCTGTGTGTGTGTGAGGGCCCTGTCCCTGTCCCTGTGTGTGTGGGGGCCCTGTCCCTGTGTGTGTGTGTGGGCCCTGTCCCTGTGTGTGTGTGAGGGCCCTGTCCCTGTGTGTGTGAGGGCCCTGTCCCTGTCCCTGTGTGTGTGTGAGGGCCCTGTCCCTGTCCCTGTGTGTGTGTGAGGGCCCTGTCCCTGTCCCTGTGTGTGTGAGGGCCCTGTCCCCGTGTATGTGTGTGGGGGCCCTGTCCCCGTGTGTGTGTGTGGGGGCCCTGTCCCCGTGTGTGTGTGAGGGCCCTGTCCCTGTCCCTGTGTGTGTGAGGGCCCTGTCCCTGTCCCTGTGTGTGTGAGGGCCCTGTCCCCGTGTGTGTGTGTGGGGGCCCTGTCCCGTGTGTGTGTGTGAGGGCCCTGTCCCCGTGTGTGTGTGTGTGAGGGCCCTGTCCCCGTGTGTGTGTGTGTGGGGGCCCTGTCCCCGTGTGTGTGTGTGTGGGGGCCCTGTCCCCGTGTGTGTGGGGGCCCTGTCCCCGTGTGTGTGGGGGTCCTGTCCCTGTGTGTGTGAGGGCCCTGTCCCTGTGTGTGGGGGGGCCCTGTCCCTGTGTGTGTGAGGGCCCTGTCCCTGTGTGTGTGTGGGGGCCCTGTCCCTGTCCCTGTGTGTGTGTGAGGGCCCTGTCCCTGTCCCTGTGTGTGTGTGAGGGCCCTGTCCCTGTCCCTGTGTGTGTGAGGGCCCTGTCCCCGTGTGTGTGTGGGGGCCCTGTCCCCGTGTGTGTGTGTGGGGCCCTGTCCCTGTGTGTGTGTGAGGGCCCTGTCCCTGTCCCTGTGTGTGTGAGGGCCCTGTCCCTGTCCCTGTGTGTGTGAGGGCCCTGTCCCCGTGTGTGTGTGGGGGCCCTGTCCCCGTGTGTGTGTGTGAGGGCCCTGTCCCCGTGTGTGTGTGTGTGAGGGCCCTGTCCCCGTGTGTGTGTGTGTGGGGGCCCTGTCCCCGTGTGTGTGTGTGTGGGGGCCCTGTCCCCGTGTGTGTGGGGGCCCTGTCCCCGTGTGTGTGGGGGTCCTGTCCCTGTGTGTGTGAGGGCCCTGTCCCTGTGTGTGGGGGGGCCCTGTCCCTGTGTGTGTGAGGGCCCTGTCCCTGTGTGTGTGTGGGGGCCCTGTCCCTGTGTGTGTGAGGGCCCTGTCCCTGTCCCTGTGTGTGTGGGGGGCCCTGTCCCTGTGTGTGTGTGGGGGCCCTGTCCCTGTGTGTGTGTGGGGGCCCTGTCCCTGTGTGTGTGAGGGCCCTGTCCCTGTCCCTGTGTGTGTGTGTGTGGGCCTGTCCCTGTGTGTGTGTGTGTGGGCCCTGTCCCTGTGTGTGTGTGTGTGGGCCCTGTCCCTGTGTGTGTGAGGGCCCTGTCCCTGTCCCTGTGTGTGTGTGAGGGCCCTGTCCCTGTGTGTGTGAGGGCCTGTCCCTGTGTGTGTGAGGGCCCTGTCCCTGTCCCTGTGTGTGTGTGAGGGCCCTGTCCCCGTGTGTGTGAGGGCCCTGTCCCGTGTGTGTGAGGGCCCTGTCCCTGTGTGTGTGAGGGCCCTGTCCCTGTGTGTGTGAGGGCCCTGTCCCTGTGTGTGGGGGGGCCCTGTCCCTGTGTGTGTGAGGGCCCTGTCCCTGTGTGTGTGTGGGGGCCCTGTCCCTGTGTGTGTGAGGGGGCCCTGTCCCTGTGTGTGTGAGGGCCCGGTCCCTGTCCCTGTGTGTGTGTGGGGGCCCTGTCCCTGTGTGTGTGAGGGCCCTGTCCCTGTCCCTGTGTGTGTGTGGGGCCCTGTCCCTGTGTGTGTGTGGGGGCCCTGTCCCTGTGTGTGTGAGGGCCCTGTCCCTGTGTGTGTGTGAGGGCCCTGTCCCTGTCCCTGTGTGTGTGTGAGTGCCCTGTCCCTGTGTGTGTGAGGGCCCTGTCCCTGTCCCTGTGTGTGTTTGAGGGCCCTGTCCCTGTCCCTGTGTGTGTGTGAGGGCCCTGTCCCTGTCCCTGTGTGTGTGTGAGGGTCCTGTCCCTGTCCCTGTGTGTGTGAGGGCCCTGTCCCCGTGTGTGTGTGTGGGGGCCCTGTCCCCATGTGTGTGTGTGGGGGCCCTGTCCCCATGTGTGTGTGTGAGGGCCCTGTCCCCGTGTGTGTGTGTGAGGGCCCTGTCCCGGTGTGTGTGTGTGGGGCCCTGTCCCTGTGTGTGTGTGAGGGCCCAGTCCCTGTCCCTGTGTGTGTGGGGGCCCTGTCCCTGTGTGTGTGTGGGGGCCCTGTCCCTGTGTGTGTGTGAGGGCCCTGTCCCTGTGTGTGTGTGAGGGCCCTGTCCCTGTGTGTGTGTGAGGGCCCTGTCCCTGTGTGTGTGAGGGCCCTGTCCCTGTGTGTGTGAGGGTCCTGTCCGTGTGTGTGTGTGAGTCCTGTCCCTGTCCCTGTGTGTGTGTGTGAGGGCCCTGTCCCTGTGTGTGTGTGTGAGCGCCCTGTCCCTGTGTGTGTGGGGCCCTGTCCCCGTGTGTGTGTGTGTGGGGCCCTGTCCCTGTGTGTGTGAGGGTCCTGTCCCTGTCCCTGTGTGTGTGTGAGGGCCCTGTCCCTGTGTGTGTGAGGGCCCTGTCCCTGTGTGTGTGAGGGTCCTGTCCGTGTGTGTGTGTGAGTCCTGTCCCTGTCCCTGTGTGTGTGTGTGAGGGCCCTGTCCCTGTGTGTGTGTGTGAGCGCCCTGTCCCTGTGTGTGGGGGGGCCCTGTCCCTGTGTGTGTGTGGGGGGCCCTGTCCCTGTGTGTGTGTGAGGGCCCTGTCCCTGTCCCTGTGTGTGTGAGGGCCCTGTCCCTGTGTGTGTGTGAGGGCCCTGTCCCTGTGTTTGTGTGAGAGGGCCCTGTCCCTGTGTGTGTGTGTGGGGGCCCTGTCCCTGTGTGTGTGTGAGTCCTGTCCCTGTCCCTGTGTGTGTGTGTGTGAGGGCCCTGTCCCTGTGTGTGTGTGAGGGCCCTGTCCCTGTGTGTGTGTGTGAGGGCCCTGTCCCTGTGTGTGTGTGTGGGGGCCCTGTCCCTGTGTGTGTGGGGGCCCTGTCCCTGTGTGTGTGGGGGCCCTGTCCCCGTGTGTGTGTGTGGGGCCCTGTCCCTGTGTGTGTGTGGGGGCCCTGTCCCTGTGTGTGTGTGAGGGCCCTGTCCCTGTCCCTGTGTGTGTGAGGGGCCTGTCCCTGTGTGTGTGTGTGTGAGGGCCCTGTCCCTGTGTGTGTGTGTGTGGGGCCCTGTCCCTGTGTGTGTGTGTGAGGGTCCTGTCCCTGTGTGAGGGTCCTGTCCCTGTGTGTGTGAGGGTCCTGTCCCTGTGTGTGTGAGGGTCCTGTCCCTGTGTGTGTGAGGGCCCTGTCCCTGTGTGTGTGTGAGGGTCCTGTCCCTGTGTGTGTGTGAGGGTCCTGTCCCTGTGTGTGTGTGAGGGTCCTGTCCCTGTGTGTGTGAGGGCCCTGTCCCTGTGTGTGTGAGGGTCCTGTCCCTGTGTGAGGGTCCTGTCCCTGTGTGTGGGAGGGTCCTGTCCCTGTGTGTGTGAGGGTCCTGTCCCTGTGAGTGTGAGGGTCCTGTCCCTGTGTGAGGGCCCTGTCCCTGTGAGTGTGAGGGCCCTGTCCCTGTGTGTGTGAGGGTCCTGTCCCTGTGTGTGTGAGGGTCCTGTCCCTGTGTGAGGGTCCTGTCCCTGTGTGTGGGAGGGTCCTGTCCCTGTGTGTGTGAGGGTCCTGTCCCTGTGTGAGGGTCCTGTCCCTGTGTGTGTGAGGGTCCTGTCCCTGTCCCTGTGTGTGTGAGTGAGGGTCCTGTCCCTGTGTGTGGGAGGGTCCTGTCCCTGTGTGAGGGTCCTGTCCCTGTGTGTGTGAGGGTCCTGTCCCTGTGTGAGGGTCCTGTCCCTGTGTGTGGGAGGGTCCTGTCCCTGTGTGAGGGTCCTGTCCCTGTGTGTGTGAGGGTCCTGTCCCTGTCCCTGTGTGTGTGAGTGAGGGCCCTGTCCCTGTGTGTGTGAGTGAGGGTCCTGTCCCTGTGTGTGGGAGGGTCCTGTCCCTGTGTGAGGGTCCTGTCCCTGTGTGTGTGTGAGCGTCCTGTCCCTGTCCCTGTGTGTGTGGGGGCCCTGTCCCTGTGTGTGTGAGGGCCCTGTCCCTGTATGTGTGTGGGTCCTGTCCCTGTGTGTGTGGGGGTCCTGTCCCTGTGTGAGGGTCCTGTCCCTGTGTGTGTGTGGGTCCTGTCCCTGTGTGTGTGGGGGTCCTGTCCCTGTGTGAGGGTCCTGTCCCTGTGTGTGTGTGTGTTTGATTTTGGTTGTGTAGCCCATGGGGTGATTCTGGGGACTGTGGCAGTGATTAGGAATAGCATCATTAAGTTTGTATAATCTGTTGGGTTTTCAGATCACTGAGCTTTGTATCAATTCTCTGTTTATTCCTGTTCCATTTGGTAATATTGTAACTAAATTCTGTTTGTTTATAAGTTGATGTTTTAATTAGCTCTGTCCCTCCTGGATTGTTGGGGGTTCCACCTGCTGAAAATGACTCGTCATGTTCAGATCTGGGCTATTTCCTTGAAATATTTTGTGTCCTTTGGCCTGGTCCATAACCGGTTCAGGGGCAGATAGGGACAGGCCCCAGCCAGTGACCCCCATATCCCGTGAGCGATGAAAGGTAAGGGCTTGTCAGCTGTCCTTGCTGGAGGATGTCTGTTCATCAGCTCGATATTACTGAGTGGCCGATGTCTCCAACTGAGAACTGATTTGAGTGAGAGTTGGAGGTCAGTTCTCAGCTGAATTGACCTGATAAGGTTCAGGTGAATTCACTCTCTTCACACTGCTCTTCTCTCCAGTATTACAGACCGTTTAAAGTTTGGATTGCTCTTATTGGTGTGGAGGTATGGACCACCAACCAGATCCCCATTGACAGTAATCCTTCCAGAACCATGAACCATTTTCTCCACTGGAGAGAGACGTCCCTTCTCCCTCGACTGCGCAATGACAACGCCCATCTTGTCACGTGAGTAGCTTGTACCCAATGTTCACAAACTGACCCAGGCCAGCAGACTGTCATGGTTATTCCTCATCAGTTAAAGGCTGTGGACTGGGCTGGGAAATGTGTTTGGTTGAATTTGTGCTGACTGAGTGCTGAATGAACATCGTGATAATGTTACATTTCATCATGTTTTGATGGTCTTGACTGGGAACTGTGTGACCTGAATTGTTTCTTTTCAGTGAAAAGAACAAATCTTTTTGATAAGGCATTCGTTGAAAAGCATAGTGAGGCCCCTTCCCTGTGACCATGAGTTGCATCCTCATTGTTCCAGCTTTCTGCTTCCCTGAGGCAATGTCACTTGTGGCTGAAGGGACCAATGCTGGAGTGACAGTCCCGATCGAGAGGACCCATCTGTATGTGGGCGTTGATCTCATAGAGTCATAGTGATATACAGCATGGAAACAGACCCTTCGGTCCAACCTGTCCATGCCGGCCAGATATCCCAACCCAATCTAGTCCCACCTGCCAGCACCCGGCCCATATCCCTCCAAACCCTTCCTGCTCATATACCCATCCAAACGCCTCTTAAATGTTGTAATTGTACCAGCCTCCACCACATCCTCTGGCAGCTCATTCCATACACATACCACCCTCTTAGTGAAAAAGTTGCCCCTTAGGTCTCTTTTATATCTTTCCCCTCTCACCCTAAATCTGTGCCCTCTAGTTCTGGAAAAGACTTCGCCTATTTATCCTATCTATGCCCCTCATAAATTTGTAAACCTCTATAAGGCCACCCCTCAGCCTCCGACGCTCCAGGGAAAACAGCCCCAGTCTGTTCAGCCTCTCCCTATCGCTCAAATCCTCTGACCCTGGCAACATCCTTGTAAATCTTTTCTGAACTCTTTCAAGTTTCACATCTTTCAAATAGGAAGGAGACCAGAATTGCACACAATATTCCAACAGTGACCTAACCAATGTCCTGCATAGCCACAACATGACCTCCCAACTCCTGTACTCAATACTCTGACCAATAAAGGAAAGCATACCAAACTCCTCCTTCACTATCCTATCTACCTGCGACTCCACTTTCAAGGAGCTATGAACCTGCACTCCAGGGTCTCTTTGTTTAGCAGCACTCTCTGGGACCTTACCATTAAGTGTATAAGTCCTGCTAAGATTTGCTTTCCCAAAATGCAGCACCTCGCATTTATCTGAATTAAACTCCATCTGCCACTTCTCAGCTGTCCCACGCACAAAGCCATGTTGACTATGCCAGCCAACTGACAGATTGTACCATCTCTGTTGGGATTGGGAGCTCATTCACTTCTCCTTTAGGGTATTAGTGGTTGGCAGCAACTTTCAAAGGGTCATGGAGCACACATGCACTGGGGTTCACAGAATGACACTGTGTCTGTGGTGCCCAGAGTGAGGGTCTGTCTGTGGTGCCGAGAGTGACCGTGTGTCTGTGGTGCCCAGAGTGACCGTCTGTCTGTGGTGCCCAGAGTGACCGTCTGTCTGTGGTGCCCAGAGTGACAGTGTGTCTGTGGTGCCCAGAGTGAGGGTCAGTCTGTGGTGCCCAGAGTGACCGTCTGTCTGTGGTGCCCAGAGTGACAGTGTGTCTGTGGTGCCCAGAGTGAGGGTCAGTCTGTGGTGCCCAGAGTGACAGTCTGTCTGTGGTGCCCAGAGTGAGGGTCAGTCTGTGGTGCCCAGAGTGACCGTGAGTCTGTGGTGCCCAGAATGAGGGTCAGTCTGTGGTGCCCAGAGTGACAGTCTGTCTGTGGTGCCCAGAGTGACAGTCTGTCTGTGGTGCCCAGAGTGACGGTCTGTCTGTGGTGCCCAGAGTGACCGTGAGTCTGTGGTGCCCAGAGTAAGGGTCAGTCTGTGGTGCCCAGAGTGACAGTCTGTCTGTGGTGCCCAGAGTGACCGTGTGTCTGCGGTGTCGAGAGTGAGGGTCAGTCTGTGGTGCCCAGAGTGACCGTGAGTCTGTGGTGCCCAGAGTGACCGTGTGTCTATGGTGCCCAGAGTGAGGGTCTGTCTGCGGTGCCCAGAGTGACCGTGTGTCTGTGGTGCCCAGAGTGACCGTGTGTCTGTGGTGCCCAGAGTGACCGTGTGTCTGTGGTGCCCAGAGTGACAGTGTGTCTGTGGAGCCCAGAGTGAGGGTCAGTCTGCGGTGCCCAGAGTGACCGTGTGTCTGTGGTGCCCAGAGTGAGGGTCTGTCTGTGGTGCCGAGAGTGACCGTGTGTCTGTGGTGCCCAGAGTGACCGTGTGTCTGTGGTGCCCAGAGTGAGGGTCTGTCTGCGGTGCCCAGAGTGACCGTGAGTCTGTGGTGCCCAGAGTGACCGTGAGTCTGTGGTGCCCAGAATGAGGGTCAGTCTGTGGTGCCCAGAGTGACAGTCTGTCTGTGGTGCCCAGAGTGACGGTCTGTCTGTGGTGCCCAGAGTGACCGTGAGTCTGTGGTGCCCAGAGTAAGGGTCAGTCTGTGGTGCCCAGAGTGACAGTCTGTCTGTGGTGCCCAGAGTGACCGTGAGTCTGTGGTGCCCAGAGTGACCGTGTGTCTATGGTGCCCAGAGTGAGGGTCTGTCTGCGGTGCCCAGAGTGACCGTGTGTCTGTGGTGCCCAGAGTGACAGTGTGTCTGTGGAGCCCAGAGTGAGGGTCAGTCTGCGGTGCCCAGAGTGACCGTGTGTCTGTGGTGCCCAGAGTGACCGTGTGTCTGGGGTGCCCAGAGTGAGGGTCAGTCTGGGGTGCCCAGAGTGAGGGTCAGTCTGGGGTGCCCAGAGTGAGGGTCAGTCTGGGGTGCCCAGAGTGACGGTCTGTCTGGGGTGCCCAGAGTGACGGTCTGTCTGGGGTGCCCAGAGTGAGGGTCAGTCTGGGGTGCCCAGAGTGAGGATCAGTCTCTGGTGCCCAGAGTGACGGTGTGTCTGTGGTGCCCAGAGTGAGGGTCTGTCTCTGGTGCCCAGCAGCTACTGCAAAGGAACACGTGAAGAGGTTGGAGCAGATCTCCGTGTATTTTTCCGAGGACAGTATTGAGCTAATAAAGGAAAGATATATGTTCCAGGTAAATGAGGTAAAACACCTCTGGTACACGGTTGACAAGGATGGATTAAAGAAACAATAAAAAGAGCTTTGACACCACAAACACAGCAGAATCGACATTTTCCCGAAGTCTCCAAATTTTCTAATGGGAGATATTGTCTGCATCAGAAACATTGGTGCCAACTCTCCCAGGATCCCAGAACAAGTCAGGGTCAAAACTGGGAAGAGGATCACCAAACAAAAGAAACCTTTTGATCTCCTTCAGCAGGACACCTGCCTGGTCGTGATTGTTTCGACCGAGAGTCCCCTGAGGATGAGCCATGTTGGACTTCCACCCAGTTATTATACTGCCCTCATCTGTGTCCAAAAACAACAGGAGTGAGGCCATAGACAAAACAACGGAGGAAGGTCCATTGGCAAAGGGCCCAGGGAAGTCCTCGGGCTTGGAGAGGTGGAATGTTTCTTTAATTCCCTCCTCGGATGTTGGTGTCTCTGGCTGAGTTGCTTGCTAGGCCATTTCAGAGGGCAGTGAGGAGTGAACCACATTGTTGTGTAGGCCAGAACTGTAAGATGCCAGATTTCCTTCCCTTATCGTGGGGTTTTCCCAACAATCAGTCATGGTTTCATGGTCATCATTAGATTCTTCATCCCAGCTTGGTGTTTTAATTGAATTCAGAGTCCACCATCTGCCGTGGCGGGATTTGAACCCAGGTCCCCAGGACATGAGCTGAATTTTTTGGATCAATAGATCTCGTGACAATAACACTTAGCCGTCACCTCCCCTCGTGCTAACCTGCACAAGGCCCATGGGGATTCATTAAGGAATCTCCCGGGGAGCTCGATTGTGAGCACCCTTGGTACCAGGTAATGGCCTACCGAGCTGGAACTTCCCACCTGAGCTTTTTGTAATAAAGCCGATCCAGGGATGGGACGACAGAATTGTCTGTCCAGGATAGGGACTGCCTATGTATACCATGAGTACTGACTTTATTTTCATTTTCAACAATTATGGGCAGCACGGTGGCACAGTGGTTAGCACTGCTGTCTCACAGCGCCAGAGACCCGGGTTCAAATCCCGACTCAGGCAACTGACTGTGTGGAGTTTGCGCGTTCTCCCCGTGTCTGCGTGGGTTTCCTCTGGATGCTCCGGTTTCCTCCCACAGTCCAAAGATGTGCGGGTCAGGTGAATTGGCCATGCTAAATTGTCTGTTGTGTTAGGTGTAGGGGTAAGTGTAGGGGAATGGATGGTTGGACTTTGACGGGTCAGTGTGGACTTTGGCGGGTCGGTGTTGGGCCGAAGGGCCTGTTTCCACACTGTAAGGAATCTAATCTAATCTAATAAATGGTGTTCCTTTTCAAATTGCAACTAAATCCTGTTCCTAAGAATCTTCACCAATAATTTCAGCTGGGCTTTCCACATTATTACAGCTCTCTCCACACCTCGATAGGTACAGCATATTCAACACTCCAGGAACCCAGCATCATCCTGGACAAAGCTACCCGCGTGGTTGGCACCACATCCACAAACACCCCATTCCTTCCACCACTGACGCTCCATGGCAACAGTGTGTACTCTGTGTAAGATGCACTGCAGAAATTCACCAAAGATCTCCAGACAGCACCTTCCAAACCCATGACCAATTCCTTCTGGTAGGATAAGGGCAACAGATGCAGGGGATACAGGAATCTCAGGGAGTCCCTCTCACACTGCTACTCCCAGGTCATTTCCTCTGCCCTGCAGCTCTTCAACCATGCCCTGGAACAGACTCACTACTGCAGCCACATTTGCTTCCTACCTGCCTATCTTCCTTTGCACCTATCCACTCCGCCCTTCGCCCTGATCTATCACCTCCATCCCTACTCACCTATTGTACTTTCTCCCCATCCCCACCCCTCTCTCACTTATCTTTCCACCCTTCAGGCTCTCTGCCTGTATCCCTGATGAAGGGCTTTTGCCCGAAACGTTGATTTTCCTGCTCCTCAGATGCTGCCTGAACTGCTGTGCTTTTCCAGCAACACTCTGATCTAGACTCTGATCTCCACCATCTGCAAGTTCTGCTCCAACCCACTGGGACAGAGCCATGCTGACTATCCTGTCCAGTATTTTCAAACTGCAACTAAATCCTGTTCCTAAGCATCTTCACCAATAATTTCCCTGCCACTGATGTGGGGCTGAGTGGCCTAGAATATTCTGGATTATTCCAGATGTCCTTCTTGAACAAAGGAACAACATTGGCTATTCTCCGGTATGGTGGGGACCCCCCACCCCTCTCTCCCCCCCCCAACTCCCAGTGCACTGTGGCCAAAAAGGATACAAAGATCTCTGTCAAGGCCCCAGCAATCTCCTCCCCTGTCTCGCTCAGTGTCCCGGGATCATGTTTTTCAAGACACCCAGCACCACCACCTCCTTCAAATTGATCTGCCCTAAAATACCAACAGATACCCCTCTCTAATTGTAGCATCATTCCTGTCCTGCTCCTTTGTGAATTCCGATGAAAAGTATTTGTTCAGGACCTCACCGCTTCCTCTGGCTCCAAACATAAATTCCTTCCTTTCTCCTGGACCTACCTTTCCCTAGTTACCCTCTTGCTCCTTATATGTGTGTAAAAGCCTTGGGATTCTTCTTCATCCTGAAGGCCAGGGACATTTTATAACCCTTCTCATTCCTTGTTTAAGTTATTTGCTGCTTTCTTCATACTCCTTAAGGACCTCATCGGATTTCAGTTTCCTGACCCTTACAAATGCGTCCTTTTCCTTTCTGATGAAACTTTCAGCATCATTTGAAGAATGAGCCGGGATCTCACAGAAACCGATAAAATTCTAAAAGGACTTGTCAGATTAGATGAGTAAGGACGTTTCCAATAATAGGGGAGTTCAAAATGGGGGGGGTCATAGTTCAACAAGAAGGGTTGAACCTTTCGGACTGAGATGAAGAGAAATATCTTCATGAAAGGGCGATGAACCTGTGGGATTTATTACCACGGGAAGTATTTGAGCTCACAGCATTGTGGAGATATAGCTCTGGTGGTTGAAGGAATTAAGGGATATGAGGGGAGAATAGGATGAGAGTATAAAGCTGGGTTATCAGCCATGACCATACCGATTGGTAGAGCAGGCTGGACGGGTCAAATGGCCTACTCCTGCTGCTACCATCTATGTTTCAATGATGCGTAATCTCTGAGTTCTCTTGAGGCTGTTTTATTTGTGGGGATGGTCCAGTTCAATGTCTGGTCAATGGGAATGCCCAGGGCTTTGATGATGGGAGATTCAGTGTTGGGAGAAGGTTGTTGGGATAGTGAGGCTGGGATCTGTGGATTGAATCATTCTTCCCACTACCCTCCGTCACCATCCTTGGGCTGAACCTGACCCAGCAGCACAGCAGGATTAACAGGGAAGGATTACAGTGTGGTGCACAGTCAGGAGGAGGGGGCATTCCACAAAATCCTCACCTTTCACTTTGATCGCCCTGTAATCTCACAATATCAGGTCAATCACGGACAAGGAACCCCCTCACCCAACTGAGAAATCAATCAGCCACTATGTTTACAGTTGTCAAACCACACAGTAGTCAGGGAGTATTGGATATCATTGTAACCATCCTGTCTGTGCTGACTACAAGTAAGAGCAACTCTAAAACTACCCTTCCAACCCCAAAACCAGAGTTCTGAGGAGCAGTCATACTGGACCCTAATGTTCACCCAGTTTCTCTCTCCATGATGCTGCCAGACCTGCTGAGTTTCTTTAGCAATTTCTGTTTTTGTTTCAGACTTTTACAATCTGCAGAATTTTATTTTTACATCCATCTATCTTCTGAGATGGGGAAAATGTTAGACTCTGTCTGAAGAGGTAATGACAGTATATTTGAGAAACTGACAAACATCAGGCAATCACCATGGTTTAGTGAAAGAGACATGAGGTTTTACTAACTTGCTTGAGCTGTTTGACGACATCAAACATGATATGGAGAAAGGGAAAACAGTAGATGTGGGAATGAATATTCCCAAAAGACATTCCATCAGCTTTCTCTTCATCCCTGCAATGTGGTGTCACTGGCTGGGCCAGTTCTGACAAATGTCCCTGCCAGTATATTACTCCTATTATATTTCCTATCCCAAACTGTCCTGTGAGTAGCCCTAATACACACAGACTGCAGTTTACCACCACCACCTTCTTCAGGGTAAAGATAAAGAATTAGAAGATTTCTCCTGCCAACATAAGGTTGAGGAATTGTATCTCTCATCATTCAGTGTCAACGACTAGGCCTCAGGCCTAGAACTCTGCCTTGATCCCAATTCCAGACTGATATCAAGGTGGGTGATAGAAAGTGCAGGCTGGTCTGGTGCCTTTGTGAAGGTTAACCATTAATCCAACCCTTGGGACACAGTCAATGATTCTTAATTTGATCTCTGTGTATTTTGTTGATGGTGAATTCTCTTTTACAGTAGATCCACCTTTGCAGATGGCATTGCTGGCTTGGCATTGGCTAACGGTATTTGCACTGTAGACAACTCTGGAGGAATAAACCTGGTGAGCACTCCTCACACTACTGTCAATCAAAATCTCAAACTCCTGAGAATTCCCACACTGATCACAGTTAACCAGACACTATGACAATATGGTGTCAGAAGTTGCAACTGAGATATCCCAGCACTGAGAAACCATCAAGGTAATCATGCGGAGTCAGTGTGGTTTTGTGAAAAGGAAATCATGTTTAACTAATTTGATGGCATTCTTTGAAGAAGTAACTTAGAATTATAAAATCATACAGTACAGAAGTGGCCCTTCAACCCTTCGAGCATGTACTTTCCCACACCAGACCCATAATCTTGGATACGATGACACTCCGAGTGCTCTTCCAAATAAAGGCGGAGGTTCCCACCTCAACTAACCATTCTCTGGGAATATTATTTCCCAATCCCCTCGAACCCTGCCTTTCACTTTAAGGTTATGCCACTTATTGTTGATAATCAATAAAGTAAAGAGAAGCAAGAAACAGCAGAGCGGCCATTTTCAGGAGGGCTGCTTTGTGGTTGGAGTGCTGCTGGAGATGGAAGTCATGATTTGGAGATGCCGGTGTTGGGCTGGGGTGGACAAAGTTAAAAATCACACAACACCGGGTTATAGTCCAACAGGTTTATTTGGAAGCACTAGCTTTCGGAGCGACGTTCCTTCATCAGGTAACTCGTGGGGCAGGATCATAGGACAGTTGTTGGTGAATGGTGGGCTTCAGTGAGGGAAGTGATCAGCCATGTCGGTGTGTCTCAGTGTAAAAGGGGCAGAGGTGGCACTCAAAGCCCCTCCTGCCTGCTGTGGGAGATCAGTTAGCAGTCTGGGGTCTGTAGGAGGTGGGACCGGGAACAACTCCTCACAGACCACATGGTTCAACTGGAGCACTAGTTAGTCATACTGAGTGTAAGTGTGTGTCAGTGTGAGTGTGTGGCTGTGTCAGTATGAGTGTGTGGCTGTGTCAGTGTGAGTGTGTGGCTGTGTCAGTGTGAGTGTGTGCTGTGTCAATGTGAGTGAGTCACTTTGTCAATGTGAGTGTGTTATTGTGTCAGTGTGAGTATGTGGCTGTGTTAGTGTGTGTGGCTGTATCACTGTGTCTGTGTCAGTGTGAGTGTGTCACTGTGTCAATTGAGTGTGTCACTGTCAGTGTGTGTGGCTGTGTCACTGTGTCAGTGTGAGAATGTGGCTGTGTCAGTGTGAGTGTGTCGCTGTGTCAGTGTGTGTCGCAGTGTGAGTGTGTCAGTGTGAGTATGTCAGTGTGAGTATGTGGCTGTGTGGCTGTGTCAGTGTGAGTGTGTCATTGTGTCAGTGTGAGTATGTCAGTGTGAGTATGTGGCTGTGTCACTGTGTCAGTGTGAGTGTGTGGCTGTGTCAGTGTGAGTATGTCAGTGTGTGTGTGGCTGTGTCAGTGTGAGTGTGTCACTGTGTCAGTGTGAGTGTGTGGCTGTATCAGTGTGACTGTGTCGCTGTGCAAGTGTATGTCATGGTGTCAGTGCAAGTGTGTGGCTGTGTCAGTGTGAGTGTGTCATTGTCAGTGTGAGTGTGTCAGTGTGAGTACATGGCTGTGTCAGTGTGAGTATGTGGCAGTGTCATTGTGTCAGTGTGAGTGTGTGGCTGTGTCAGTGTATGTGGCAGTGTTTGTGTGGCTGTATCACTGTGTCGGTGTGAGTGTGTGGCTGTGTCCGTGTGTGTGCTGTGTCCGTGTGTGTGGCTGTGTCACTGTGTCAGTGTGTGGCTGTGTCAGTGTGTGTGTGTCACTGTCAGTGTGTGTGTGTCACTGTGTCAGTGTGTGTGTGTGGCTGTGTCAGTGTGAGTGTGTCACTGTGTCAGTGTGAGTGTGTCACTGTGTCAGTGTGAGTGTGTCAGTGTGGGTGTGTCACTGTCAGTGTGAGTATGTGGCTGTGTCACTGTGTCAGTGTGTATGGCTGTGTCAGTGAGTGTGTGGTTGTATCAGTGTGAGTGTGTCACTGTGTCAGTGTGAGTGTGTGGCTGTATCAGTGTGACTGTGTCGCTGTGCAAGTGTATGTCATGGTGTCAGTGCAAGTGTGTGGCTGTGTCAGTGTGAGTGTGTCATTGTCAGTGTGAGTGTGTCAGTGTGAGTACGTGGCTGTGTCAGTGTGAGTATGTGGCAGTGTCATTGTGTCAGTGTGTGTGGCTGTGTCAGTGTATGTGGCAGTGTTTGTGTGGCTGTATCACTGTGTCGGTGCGAGTGTGTGGCTGTGTCCGTGTGTGTGGCTGTGTCACTGTGTCAGTGTGTGGCTGTGTCAGTGTGTGTGTGTCACTGTCAGTGTGTGTGTGTCACTGTGTCAGTGTGTGTGTGTGGCTGTGTCAGTGTGAGTGTGTCACTGTGTCAGTGTGAGTGTGTCAGTGTGGGTGTGTCACTGTCAGTGTGAGTATGTGGCTGTGTCACTGTGTCAGTGTGTATGGCTGTGTCAGTGAGTGTGTGGTTGTATCAGTGTGAGTGTGTCACTGTGTCAGTGTGAGTACGTGGCTGCGTCACTGTGTGTGTCACTGCGTCAGTGTGTGTGTCACTGCGTCAGTGTGTGTGTATGGCTGTGTCAGTGTGAGTGTGTCACTGTGTCAGTGTGAGTGCATGGCTGCGTCAGTGTGAGTGTGTCACTGTGTCACTGTGAGTGTGTCAGTGTGCGTGTGTCACTGTGTCAGTGTGAGTGTGTGGCTGTATCAGTGTGACTGTGTCGCTGTGCAAGTGTATGTCATGGTGTCAGTGCAAGTGTGTGGCTGTGTCAGTGTGAGTGTGTCATTGTCAGTGTGAGTGTGTCAGTGTGAGTACGTGGCTGTGTCAGTGTGAGTACGTGGCTGTGTCAGTGTGAGTATGTGGCAGTGTCATTGTGTCAGTGTGAGTGTGTGGCTGTGTCAGTGTATGTGGCAGTGTTTGTGTGGCTGTATCACTGTGTCGGTGTGAGTGTGTGGCTGTGTCCGTGTGTGTGGCTGTGTCCGTGTGTGTGGCTGTGTCACTGTGTCAGTGTGTGGCTGTGTCAGTGTGTGTGTGTCACTGTCAGTGTGTGTGTGTCACTGTGTCAGTGTGTGTGTGTGGCTGTGTCAGTGTGAGTGTGTCACTGTGTCAGTGTGAGTGTGTCAGTGTGGTGTGTCACTGTCAGTGTGAGTATGTGGCTGTGTCACTGTGTCAGTGTGTATGGCTGTGTCAGTGAGTGTGTGGTTGTATCAGTGTGAGTGTGTCACTGTGTCAGTGTGAGTGTGTGGCTGTATCAGTGTGACTGTGTCGCTGTGCAAGTGTATGTCATGGTGTCAGTGCAAGTGTGTGGCTGTGTCAGTGTGAGTGTGTCATTGTCAGTGTGAGTGTGTCAGTGTGAGTACGTGGCTGTGTCAGTGTGAGTATGTGGCAGTGTCATTGTGTCAGTGTGAGTGTGGCTGTGTCAGTGTATGTGGCAGTGTTTGTGTGGCTGTATCACTGTGTCGGTGCGAGTGTGTGGCTGTGTCCGTGTGTGTGGCTGTGTCCGTGTGTGTGGCTGTGTCACTGTGTCAGTGTGTGCTGTGTCAGTGTGTGTGTGTCACTGTCAGTGTGTGTGTGTCACTGTGTCAGTGTGTGTGTGTGGCTGTGTCAGTGTGAGTGTGTCACTGTGTCAGTGTGAGTGTGTCAGTGTGAGTGTGTCACTGTGTCAGTGTGAGTACGTGGCTGCGTCACTGTGTGTGTCACTGCGTCAGTGTGTGTGTCACTGCGTCAGTGTGTGTGTCACTGTGTCAGTGTGAGTGTATGGCTGTGTCAGTGTGAGTGTGTCACTGTGTCAGTGTGAGTGCATGGCTGCGTCAGTGTGAGTGTGTCACTGTGTCAGTGTGAGTGTGTCAGTGTGCGTGTGTCACTGTGTCAGTGTGAGTGTGTGGCTGTATCAGTGTGACTGTGTCGCTGTGCAAGTGTATGTCATGGTGTCAGTGCAAGTGTGTGGCTGTGTCAGTGTGAGTGTGTCATTGTCAGTGTGAGTGTGTCAGTGTGAGTACGTGGCTGTGTCAGTGTGAGTATGTGGCAGTGTCATTGTGTCAGTGTGAGTGTGTGGCTGTGTCAGTGTATGTGGCAGTGTTTGTGTGGCTGTATCACTGTGTCGGTGTGAGTGTGTGGCTGTGTCCGTGTGTGTGCTGTGTCCGTGTGTGTGGCTGTGTCCGTGTGTGTGGCTGTGTCACTGTGTCAGTGTGTGGCTGTGTCAGTGTGTGTGTGTCACTGTCAGTGTGTGTGTGTCACTGTGTCAGTGTGTGTGTGTGGCTGTGTCAGTGTGAGTGTGTCACTGTGTCAGTGTGAGTGTGTCAGTGTGGGTGTGTCACTGTCAGTGTGAGTATGTGGCTGTGTCACTGTGTCAGTGTGTATGGCTGTGTCAGTGAGTGTGTGGTTGTATCAGTGTGAGTGTGTCACTGTGTCAGTGTGAGTGTGTGGCTGTATCAGTGTGACTGTGTCGCTGTGCAAGTGTATGTCATGGTGTCAGTGCAAGTGTGTGGCTGTGTCAGTGTGAGTGTGTCATTGTCAGTGTGAGTGTGTCAGTGTGAGTACGTGGCTGTGTCAGTGTGAGTATGTGGCAGTGTCATTGTGTCAGTGTGAGTGTGTGGCTGTGTCAGTGTATGTGGCAGTGTTTGTGTGGCTGTATCACTGTGTCGGTGCGAGTGTGTGGCTGTGTCCGTGTGTGTGGCTGTGTCCGTGTGTGTGGCTGTGTCACTGTGTCAGTGTGTGGCTGTGTCAGTGTGTGTGTGTCACTGTCAGTGTGTGTGTGTCACTGTGTCAGTGTGTGTGTGTGGCTGTGTCAGTGTGAGTGTGTCACTGTGTCAGTGTGAGTGTGTCAGTGTGGGTGTGTCACTGTCAGTGTGAGTATGTGGCTGTGTCACTGTGTCAGTGTGTATGGCTGTGTCAGTGAGTGTGTGGTTGTATCAGTGTGAGTGTGTCACTGTGTCAGTGTGAGTGTGTGGCTGTATCAGTGTGACTGTGTCGCTGTGTAAGTGTATGTCATGGTGTCAGTGCAAGTGTGTGGCTGTGTCAGTGTGAGTGTGTCATTGTCAGTGTGAGTGTGTCAGTGTGAGTACGTGGCTGTGTCAGTGTGAGTATGTGGCAGTGTCACTGTGTCAGTGTGAGTGTGTGGCTGTGTCAGTGTGAGTGTGTCAGTGTGAGTATGTGGCAGTGTCACTGTGTCAGTGTGTATGGCTGTGTCAGTGTGAGTGTGTATGGCTGTGTCAGTGTGAGTGTGTGTGCTGTGTCAGTGTGAGTGTGTCACTGTCAGTGTGAGTACGTGGCTGTGTCAGTGTGAGTACGTGGCTGTGTCAGTGTGTGTGTCACTGTCAGTGTGAGTACATGGCTGTGTCAGTGTGAGTGTGTCAGTGTGAGTACATGGCTGTGTCAGTGTGAGTACATGGCTGTGGCAGTGTGAGTGTGTCACTGTGTCAGTGTGAGTGCGTGGCTGTGTCAGTGTGTCAGTGTCAGTGTGTGTGTCAGTGTCAGTGTGTGTGTCAGTGTCAGTGTGTGTGGCTGTGTCAGTGTGAGTATGTGGCAGTGTCAGTGTGTGTGGCTGTGTCAGTGTGAGTGTGTGGCTGTGTCAGTGTGAGTGTGTCACTGTCAGTGTGAGTGTGTCACTGTGTCAGTGTGAGTACGTGGCTGCGTCACTGTGTGTGTCACTGCGTCAGTGTGTGTGTCACTGCGTCAGTGTGTGTGTCACTGCGTCAGTGTGAGTGTATGGCTGTGTCAGTGTGAGTGTGTCACTGTGTCAGTGTGAGTGCATGGCTGCGTCAGTGTGAGTGTGTCACTGTGTCAGTGTGAGTGTGTCAATGTGCGTGTGTCACTCTGTCAGTGTGAGTGAGTGGCTGTCTCAGTGAGTGTGTCACTGTCAGTGTGAGTGTGTGGCTGTGTCAGTGTGAGTGAGTGGCTGTCTCAGTGAGTGTGTCACTGTCAGTGTGAGTGTGTCTGTGTCAGTGTACGTGTGTGGCTGTGTCACTGTGTCAGTGTGAGTGTATGGCTGTGTGAGTGTGTCAGTGTGCGTGTGTCACTCTGTCAGTGTGAGTGTATGGCTGTGTCAGTGTGAGTGTGTCAGTGTGCGTGTGTCACTCTGTCAGTGTGAGTGTATGGCTGTGTCAGTGTCAGCGTGAGTGTGTGGCTGTGTCAGTGTGAGTGAGTGGCTGTCTCAGTGAGTGTGTCAGTGTCAGTGTACGTGTGTGGCTGTGTCACTGTGTCAGTGTGAGTGTGTCTGTGTCAGTGTACGTGTGTGGCTGTGTCACTGTGTCAGTGTGAGTGTGTGGCTGAGTCAGTGTGAGTATGTGGCTGTGTCAGTGTGAGTGTGTAGCTGTGTCAGTGTAAATGTGTAGCTGTGTCAGTATGAGTGTGTCACCGTGTGAGTGTGTGTGTGTGTGTGTGTGTGGATATGTGTACCTGTGTGTGTGTGTGAGAGAGTATATGAGTATGTGTGCGTGTGTGTGTATGGGTACCTGTGTATATGTGAATGTTTGTGTGTTAGTATATGAGTACCTTTGTGTGTGTGAATGTGTACGAATCTGAGAGTATATGCGTACGTGTGTGTGTGTGTGTGTGTGTGTGTATATGGGTACCTGTGTGTGTGTAAATGTGTGTATGTGTGAGGATGTGTACCTGAGTGTGTGTGTGAATATATGTGTGTGTGTGTGTGTGTGTGTGTGTGTGTATATATACGTACCTGTGTAGTGTGAATGTTTGTGTGTGTGAATGTTTGTGTGTGTTAGTATATGTGTACCTGTGTGTGTGTGAATATGTGTGAATCTGTGAGTATATGAGTACGTGTGTGTGTGTGTGTGTTAGTATATGAGTACCTTTGTGTGTGTGTGTGTGTTAGTATATGAGTACCTGTGTGTGTGTGAATGTTTGTGTGTGTTAGTATATGTGTACCTGAGTGTGAGAATGTGTGTGGTGAGTATATAAGTACCTGTGTGTGTGTGAATGTTTGTGTGTGTTAGTATATGTGTACCTGAGTGTGAGAATGTGTGTGGTGAGTATATAAGTACCTGTGTGTGTTTGTGTGTGTGAGTGAGTGAGTATATAAGTACGTGTGTGTGTGTGTGTGTGTGCGAGTATATAAGTACCTGTGTGTGTTTGTGTGTGTGAGTGAGTGAGTATATAAGTACGTGTGTGTGTGTGTGTGTGTGTGCGAGTATATAAGTACCTGTGTGTGTTTGTGTGTGTGAGTGAGTATATAAGTACCTGTGTGTGTTTGTGTGTGTGAGTGAGTGAGTATATGAGTACCTGTGTGTGTGTGTGAGTATATAAGTACTTATGTGTGTGAATGTTTGTGTGTGTTAGTATATGAGTACCTGTGTGTGTGTGTGTGTGGGTGTGTGTATATGAGTACCTGTGTGTGTGTAAAAGTGTGTATGTGTGAGGATTTGTGTACCTATGTGTGTGTGTGTGTGAGAGAGCATATAAGTACCTGTGTGTGAATGTTTGTGTGTGTTAGTATATGAGTACCTGTGCGTGTGGGTGTGTGTGGGTGTGTGTATATGAGTACCTGTGTGTGTGTAAAAGTGTGTATGTGTGAGGATTTGTGTACCTTTGTTTGTGTGAATGTGTGTGTGTGAGAGTCTATCAGTACCTGTGTGTGTGTGTGTGTGTGTGTGAGTGAGTATATGAGTGCCTGTGTGTGTGCACGCGAGTATATAAGTACGTGTGTGTGTGTGAATGAATGTTTGTGTGTTAGTATATGAGTACCTGTGTTTGTGTGAATGTGTGTGTGTGTGAATGAATGTTTGTGTGTTGGTATATGAGTACCTTTGTGTGTGTGAATGTGTGTGTGTTAGTATATGAGTGCCTTTGTGAATGTGTGTGTGTGTGAGTATATGAGTGCGTGTGTGTGTGTGTGTGTGTGTGTGTGAGTATATGAGTGCCTGTGTGTGTGTGTGTGTGAGTATATGAGTGCCTGTGTGTGTGTGTGAGTATATGAGTGCCTCTGTGTGTGTAAAAGTGTATATGTGTGAGAATATGTGTACCCGAGTATGTGTGAATGTGTGTGTGTGAGTATATCAGTACCTGTGTGTGTGTGAATGTGTGTGTGTGTTATATGAGTACCTGTGTGTGTGTGAATGTGTGTGTATTTGAGTACGAGTACCTATGTGTGTGTGTGTTATATGAGTACCTGTGTGTGTGTGAATGTGTGTGTATTTGAGTACGAGTACCTGTGTGTGTGTGTGTGAGTATATGGGTACCTGTGTGTGTGTAAAAGTGTGTATGTGTGAGGATATGTGTACCTGAGTGTGTGTGTGTGTGTATATAAGTACCTGTGTGTGTGTGAATATTTGTGTGTGTGTTAGTATATGAGTACCTATGTTTGTGTGTGTATGTATGTATGAGTGTGTGTGTGTGTGTGTGTGTGTGTGTGTGTGTGAGAGAGCCTGACCAGGTCCCCACCCTGGGGGTTTCTGTGGCCAGATATGTCTCAGTGTGAGATTGAGGAGTGGAGCTTGAGACCATGCTGTGCTTGGCCACAGCTCCCGTTCTCCTCCCTAATGCTCGCTGCTTCATATTGGTGAGGGTATGTGAGAGGAGATCTCCCCCAGTCAGCTGGTGTATCAGGGTTCACATGCCTGGACTAGTATTCACTCTTGGTGTTGGAGGCAGAGCTGGGAATGTGATCGTCAGCGTTGACCCTCTGTTCCTTCCCATTTAGGACAGAGGGTCAAGTTTCCTGCACCTCTCTGTGACACTTGCCCATGAGATTGGGCACAATCTCGGACTGTCACATGACACAGAAGACCGCCAGTGTAACTGCCCAGATCTGGATGGTGGCTGTATAATGGAAGAGGCTATCGGGTGAGGAATGTCACACTGTGACTGATATTGGGGCATCTTTCTCTCTATCTATCTCTCTCTCTCCCTCTCTCATTCTGTTTCACTCTCTCACCCCCTTCTTTCTCTTTCCCTGCCCTCCCTCTCCCTCCTGCCTTCCTCTCTCTCTCTCTCTCCCTCTCTCACTCCCTCTCTCTATCTTTCTTTCCCTGTCAGTCTCTTTCTCCTCCTTTTGCCCTCCCTCCCTTTCTCTCTCTCTCTCTCTCTACTTCTCGTTCTACCTCTTTCCCTCCCTCTGTCTCTCTCTCTTGCACACACACACAAGCATCTAACACCAAGCACCAACCTCCCTGTTAGTAATATAGGGCTGAGAGAAGAGGAAAAGTGCTGCTTTAAATTGCAGGTGTTCCTTGAGACAAGGTGAACTTGTTTGTAAGTGTCCTTAAGCAACGACACGAGGTGAAAGATCCTCCAGAAAAACAGCCAATCAGAACACGAGCAGCTCAGAAGGTTGGCAGTGTCAATCAACTGAGGTTGGGGTGGAACATGTTGGTGAAGGTGATGAACAGTTCAACCTCCTCGCGGGAGCATGCCGTGGCGCCAATACAGCCATACTGTGGGAGCAGTCTCATCCTCTCTGCCTTTGCCCTGATTAAACCCCTCAAAGGAGGAGACATACAAATGTCTTGCAAATGAAATGAACTTCGCTTTCCCAGCTCATTGTGTTGAATTAAGTTGTTGGAGGGTTTTGAAGAGGTAGCAGAAAGGCTGAGAACATGAAACATGACAGTGCAGTCCAGGCCCTTCGGCTCTTGATATTGCACCAACCTGTGGATCCAATCTGAAGCTTGTCTAACCTACACATGCCCTTATCATCCATAAGTCTAAACAATGACCATTTAAATGCCCTTAAAGTTGGTGAGTCTATTATCGTTGTAGGCACTTCTATTACTCTCTGAGTAAAGAAACCACCTCTGACATCTCTCCAATATTTATGACCCCTACATTTAAGGCTATGTCCCCTCGTGCTAGCCATCACCATCTTAGGAAAAAGGCTGTCACTGTTCAAACTACCTAACCCTCTGATTATCTTGTATGCCTCTATTAAGTCACCTCTCAACCTTCTTATCTCTAACGAAAACAGCTTCAAGCTCTATCATTCCCAGGGTTGTCTCTACTCCCCTTCTTGAACATGGGAACCACATTTGCTATCCTCCAGTCTTCTGGCACTATTCCTGTAGACATTGACGACATAAAGACCAAAGCCAAAGGCTCTGCAACCTCCCTGGTTTCCCAGAGAATCCTGGGATAAATACTATCCATCCCAGAGGACTTACCTATTTTCACACTTTCCAGACTTGCTAATACCTCCTCCTTGTGAATCTTGGTCCTGTCTAGTCTAGTCGCCTGTCTCTCCTCAACAACATGGTCTTTTTCCAGTGTGAAAACTGACAAAAAATATTGACTTCGCTCTTCTCCTGTCACCTCGGAATCCACGCACGATTTCCCATGACTGTCCCTTACCTGACTCTCCTCATTCTTTTAATCCCGATATACTGAGAGTAAGGTTCAGGGTTTTCACACAATCACAGAGTCATAGAGATGTACAGCACAGAAACAGACCCTTTGGTCCAACCCGTTCATGTCAACCAGATATCCCAACCCAATCTAGTCCCACCTGCCAGCACCCGCCCATATCCCTCCAAACCCTTCCTATTCATATACCCATCCAAATGCCTCTTAAATGTTGTAATTGTACCAGCCTCCACCACAGCCTCTGGCAGCTCATTCCATACACGTACTGCCATCTGTGTGAAAAAGTTGCCCCTTAGGTCTCTTTTATATCTTTCCCCTCTCACCCTAAACCTAAACCCCTCTAGTTCTGGACTCCCCGACTTTGTTCATCTATCCTATCCATGTCCCTCATAATTTTGTAAACTTCTCTAAGGTCACCCCTCAGCCTCTGACGCTCCAGGGAAAACAGCCCCAGCCTGTTCAGCCTCTCCCTGTAGCTCAAATCCTCCAACCCTGGCAACATCCTTGGAAATCTTTTCTGAACCCTTTCCAATAGGAAGGAGGCCAGAATTGCACGCAATATTCCAACAGTGGCCTAATCAATGTCCTGTACAGCCGCAACATGACCTCCCAACTCCTGTACTCAATACTCTGACCAATAAAGGAAAGCATACCAAACGCCTTCTTCACTATTCTATCTACAGCTATGAAACTGTACTCCAAGGTGTCTCCCTAGGACCTTACCATTAAGTGTATAAGTCCTGCTAAGATTTGCTTTCCCAAAATGCAGCACCTCGCATTTATCTGAATTAAGCTCCATCTGCCACTTCTCAGCCCATTGGCCCATCTGGTCCAAATCCTGTTGTAATCTGAGGTAACCCTCTTCGCTGTCCACTACACCTCCAATTTTGGTGTCATCTGCAAACTTACTAACTGTACCTCCTCTGTTCACATCTAAATCCTTCATATGAAAAGGATGAAAAGCAGCTGACCCAGCAATGATTCTTGTAGCACTCCACTGGTCACAGGCCTCCAGGTGGTGGTGGAGGGTTGTTTTTCAGACTGGAGGCCTGTGACCAGTGGAGTGCTACAAGAATCAGTGCTGGGTCAGCTGCTTTTCATCCTTTTCATATGAAGGATTTAGATGTGAACAGAGGAGGTACAGTTAGTAAGTTTGCAGATGACACCAAAATTGGAGGTGTAGTGGACAGCGAAGAGGGTTACCTCAGATTACAACAGGATCTTGACCAGATGGGCCATCGGGTTGAGATGTGGCAGATGGGGTTCAATTCAGGTAAATGCGAGGTGCTGCATTTTGGGAAAGCAAATCAGAGCAAGAACTTGTACACTTAATGGTAAGAAACTGGGGAGTGTTGCTGAACAGACCTTGGAGTGCAGGTTCATAGCTCATTGAAAGTGGAGTAAGAGGTAGATAGGATAGTGAAGAAGGTGTTTGGTATGCTTTCCTTTATTGGTCAGAGTATTGAGTACAGGAGTTGGGAGGTCATGTTGCGGTTGTACAGGACATTGGTTTGGCCACTGTTAGAATATTGTGTGCAATTCTGGTCTCCTTCCTATCGGAAAGATGTTGTGAAAGTTGAAAGAGTTGGGAAAAGATGTTGCCAGGGTTGGAGAATTTCAGCTGTAGGGAAAGGCTGTTTTCTCCTTGCAGGTTGGAGCTGTTTTCCTGGGAGCATCGGAGGCTGAGGGGTGACCTTTATAGAGGTTTATAAAATCATGAGGCACATGGATGTGGAAGGATGTGGAAGCATTGGAAAAGGTGCAGAGGAGATTTACCAGGATGTTGCCTGGTCTGGAGGGAAGGTCTAATGGGGAAAGGCTGAGAGACTTGGGTCTGTTCTCATTGGAGAGAAGAAGGCTAAGAGGGGATTGGATAGAGACTGGATTAGATTACTTACAGTGTGGAAACAAGCCCTTCGGCCCAACAACTCCACACCGACCCGCCGAAGCGCAACCCACCCAGACCCCTACATTTACCCCTTACCTAACACTATGGGCAATTTAGCATGGCCAATTCACCTGACCCGCACATCTTTGGACTGTGGGAGGAAACCCACGCAGACACGGGGAGAACGTGCAAACTCCACACAGTCAGTCGCCTGAGGCGGGAATTGAACCCGGGTCTCAGGCGCTGTGAGGCAGCAGTGCTAACCACTGTGCCACCGTGCCATCCCAAAACATACAAGATGATCAGAGCGTTAGATAGGGTAGACAGTGAGTCTTTTTCCTAGGATGGTGGCGTCAGCTTGTACGAGGGGGCATAACTACAAATTGAGGGGTGGTAGATTTAAGACAGATGTCAGAGACAGGTTCTTTACTCAGAGAGTGGTAAGGGCATGGAATGCCTGGCCTGATAATGTAGTTAACTCAGCAGTTTCCTTCCCCATCTTATGCATCCTAAATCATGCCAAATCGCATCATAATTGCCTTTCCCCCAGCTATAACTCTTGCCCTGCGGAATATATCTATCCTTTTCCATTGCGAAAGTAAACATAACTGAATTGTGGTCACTGTCACCAAAGTGCTCACCTACCTCCAAATCTAACACCTGGCCGGATTCATTCCCCAATACCAAATCCAATGTGGCCTCGCCCCTTGTTGGCCTGTCTACATACTGGGTCAGGAAACCCTCCTACACACATTGGACGAACACTGAGCCATCTAAAGTACTCAAACTAGAGTATTCCCAGTCAATATTTGGAAAGTTAAAGACCCCATAACAACGACCCTGTTACCGAACCCATCGAGGATCATCCTTGCCATCCTTTTCTCGGCATCTGTGGAAGAATTAAGAGGCCCATCGAACTCTCCGAACAGAATGAGCTCTCCTTTCCTGTTTCTAATCTCAGCCCATACTACGTCAGGAGACGAATCCTTTCTGTCACCGTAATACTGTCCATGACCAGCAATGTCACACCCCCTCCTCTTTTACCACCTTCTCTGTTCTGACCGAAACATCTTAGTCCTGTAACCTGTGACAACCATTCCGATGCCTCCTCTATCCATGTCTCTAGACAGTCTTCCAAAAGGGCCACAACATCAAAATCCCAAATACCATCCCAATGGGCACGGTCTGAGAGTGTAGGGGAGGGGGAGACGGAGAGTCACTCGAGGGGTTAGGGTCTGGGGTGTACTGTCTGGGAGTGTGGTGGGGAGGGGGAGGGTCAGTCGAGGGGTTAGGGTCTGGGATGTACTATCTGAGAGTGAGGGGGAGGGGGAGCATCACTCAAGGGGTTAGAGTCTGGGATGTACTGTGTGCCAGTGTGTGTGCCCATGTGTGTGTGTGTGCACCAGTGTGTATGTGTCGGTGTGTGCCTGTCTTCACTGTGTTTCCTGTTGGTTCTGCCAGGTGGAAGTTGCCAAGGATGTTTAGTAGCTGTAGCCGTGCGGATTTGGAGCAAGTGTTTGACCAGGGAGTCGGGACATGTCTGTTTAACCTCCCGGATCCAGACCAGCTGCTGTCCCCTCCCCAGTGTGGGAACCTCTACCTGGACAGGGGCGAGGACTGTGACTGCGGCCCCCCTGCGGTAAGGATGGTGGGGGTGGAGTGGGAGTGTGACTGTGCCCCCTCTCCCCACCCCCGCGATACGGATGGTGGGGGTGGAGTGGGAGTGTGACAGTGCTCCACCCCCCCTCGGGGTAAGGATGATGGGGGTGAGGGGTGTGTGTGATGAGGATATACGCACACAGACACACACACACGGCCACGCACACATACACACACCACCACCCCCCCCCCCCCCCCCCCCCCACACACACACACACACACACGCCCACGCACACATACCCACATACACACATGGACACGCACACATGCACATGCACACATACCCACCCACACACACCCACACACATGCACACGCACACGCACACATGCACACGCACACATACCCACACACACACATGCACATGAACACATACCCACACACGCACACATACCCACACACACCCACTCTCACACATGCACACACACACATACTCACCCACACACATGCGCGCACACACACATACCCACCCTCACACATGTACACGCATACATACCCAAACACACACATGCACAAGCGGACATACCCACACATACACGCACACATACCCACACGCACATGCACACTCACCCATAACCACACACACAGTCACACATACCCACATGCACACGCAAACATACCCACACACACATGCACGCATACCCACACATACATACACAGGCCCATGCACACATACCCACACACATGAACATGCACACATACCCCCACACATACATACCCACACACACACACCACACACACGCACACATACCCCCACACACATACACACACACACACATGCACACACACGCACACATACCCCCCACACATGCGCACACACACACCACACACACGCACACACAGCCCCCACACACGCCCACATACCCCCACACACATGCACACACACACATCCACACACACGCACACATACCCCCCACACACGCCCACATACCCCCACACACACACCCACACACGCACACATACCCCCCACACCCGCACACATACCCCCACACACACGCCCACATACCCCCACACACACACACACCACACACACCCACACACACGCACACATACCCCCCACACCCGCACACATACCCCCACACACACACCCACACGCATACCCCCCCACAAGCGCACACATACCTCCACACACACACCGACACACACATGCACATACCCCCACACACACATACCCATACGCACACCCACACACACTAACACACACACACACACATACACACCCACAATTCTCTGTGATAGCAAGGGAAATAGCAACTTGAGATTCCCAGGCATATTCCAGCTGCACTTATTAACCATCAAACTCCCATAACTCCGACCGCACTCCATAGCCCTCGAATACCTCTGCCGCCTCTCACTGATTGTAACCTTACCCCGTGAAGGGGTGGGGATGGTGGTGGGGAACAATCACACTCTCAGATGTAGGTTTGCTCTCTGAGCTGGTAGGTTCTTTTCCAGATGTTTTGTCTCCCTACTAGGTAACATCCTCTGGCCAGCACTGTATATCATTCCTGCTTTCTGTTTATATGTTTGGGTTTCTTTGGGTTGGTGATGTCATTTCCTGTGGTGTATCCTGGTGGTTAGTTTTCTGCCTGTTTGTCCAGTGTAGTGTTTGTTACAGTCCCTGACATTAGTTTTGTTTGCTGTCTGTATGGATCTTTCACTAGCTGCTGTTTTAGTGTGTTGGTGGGTTTGTGGGCTGCCATGATGCCAAGGGGTCGGAGTAGTCTGGCAGTCATTTCTGAGATGTCTTTGATATAGGGGAGAGTGGCTAGGGTTTCTGGATGTGTTTTTTCTGCTTGTTTGGGTTTGTTGCTGAGAAATCGGCTGACTGTGTTCATTGGGTACCCATTTTGTTTTGAATACACGGTATATGGGATTTTCCTCTGCTCTGTGTAGTTCCTCTGTGCAGCAGTGTGTGGTGGCTCATTGAAATAATATTCTAATGTAGTCCCACCTCGACTGGGACAACACATCCATCCTGGGACAAGCCAAACAGAGACATGCACGGGAATTCCTGGAAGCATGGCGTTCCAACCGGAACTCTATCAACAAACACATCGAGTTAGATCTACCACCCCCGAGAAAAGGAACAGGGAGTGACTTCTCTACAGGAAATAACATCACCACAGGAAATGACATCAACAACCCAAAGAAACCCAAACCTATCTATCGGAAGCAGGAATCATATCCAGTGCTTTGCCTCAGACTCACTGAAGATGTTACGGAAACATCAGGAAATGAACCCCCCAGCTCAGGGAGCAAACCTACACCCAGCACCTCAACCCGAGTTACAAATCTTCACAAAACTCATGCAGTCACTCCCCAATCCCCACCCACCATCCTTACCCCCGGGGGAGGGGGTCACAGTGACAGACCCCACCCCACCATCCTTACCCACACTAACCTCCACATGTGTACCACCTTCTGTGTGAAAAAGTTGCCAGTCAGGTTCCTTTTTATCCTTCCCCCTTGAACCTTAACCTGATGCCCTCTAGATCTCAATTTCCCAACCCTGGGAAAAGGACGGATTATATTCACCCTTGTTCTGGACCAGGCCTGATCCCACAAAACTTCTCATGAAAGTAGCCCAGACCCTCGTTTTTCCAGGTGTCCTAGGAAGGATGTGCAATGGATATTCCCAGGAGAGATGCAGCTAGCCCAGACCACATTGTTTTAAACAAAGCAGAATTTATTTGTCAGATTATCGAATGAAACACAACCAAAAAAGAGCAGAATGTAGAATAACTGAACCTATTCAGTTAAAAATCACACAACACCACATTATAGTCCTGGTGTTTTTAACATTGTACACCCCAGTCCCACACTGGCGTCTCCAAATCTTAACCTATCCAAAAACCCAACAGAATATCCCAACTTAATGATGCTATTCCAAATTCCTCCAACAATCCCCATAAATACTCCCTTGGCACAAAAGGTAAAATCCAACACATGATCTTACAGAAGGGAGAGAGAAGACAGAGACAGTCGGCATGGAACACTTCCTACCATCGAGCTGTTTCTTTGACCATCTGCGTCTGAACAGCCAGACTGCTAAACTCCAAAACCAAACCAAAGCAGAGATAAAGCTGAGCTCGGAGAACAGGCCACTCCCTTTTAGTTGTTCGAGTATTTTTAAAAAAAAATTGAAAGCCTTTTGCCTGAGGCAGGATAACGAAATAGGCCGACAACCCATCAAAATGAGATTTTTCAGAGTGTCTGTGTTCAATACCCCTCTGAGAGAAACCAAAGACAACATCACCTTGTGAAAGTAGCAGCCTCATCACACTCTATCCATGACTCTCATGATCTTATACACTCCAATAAGGTGCCGCCTCAGTCTCCTGTGCACAACAGAAAAAGGTCCTAGTGTCTCCAGCAACTCCCTGTAACTCAGACCCTTCGATCCTGGCAACATCCTTGTAAATGTCTTCTGCACTCTTTCCAGCTTAATAACATCCTTCCTATAACAAGGTGACCACAACTGAGCACAATACCCAAGTGCTGCCTCACCAATGTCCCGTATAACTGCAACATACCTCCCCAACTTCTACACTCAATGCCCTGACTGATGAAGGCCAGTGTACCAAAAGCCCTGTCTCCCTGGGACTCCACTCTCAGAGAACCGTGCATCTGAACTTCAAGGTCCCTCTGTTCCACTACACCCCTTAAGGCCCAACCATTCACCATGAAACTCCTGCCTTGATTTGATTTTCCAAAATGCAAGACCTCACGCTTATTTAAATTAAACTCCATTTGCCATTTCTCGGCCCACCTCCCCAGCTGATCAAAGTCCTGCTGCAATTTCTGAGAACCTTCCTCACTGTCCACAATACTGCGTATTTTAGTATCATCTGCAACTTACTCATCATGCCTTGTATATTCCCATCCAAATCATTGATATAGTGGGCCCAGCACTGACCACTGAAGCACTGCCCTAGTCACAGGCCTCCAGTCTGACAAGCAGCATTCCACTATTACCCCCTGCTTCCTACCATCAAGCCAATGGTGTACCCAATTTGCCAGCTTCCCCTGGATTCCATGCGATCTCACCTTCCACAGCAGTCTACCATGTGGAACCTTATCAAAGGCCTTCCTGACATCCATATAGATTACGCCCATCCTCATCAACCTTCCAGGTCACTGTGTGAAAGAATGTTAATAAATTTGTGAGGCATGATCTCCCACTCACAAAGCCACGCGGACTACTCCTAATCAAACCCTGTCTTTCTAAAGTCATGTGTATCTTATCCCTCAGATTCTCCTGAAGTAACTTCCCTCCCACAGATGTTCAGCTTACTGCTCTATCGTTCCCAGGGTCTCCTTTGCAGCCCTTCTTGAGTAAAGGCACAACATTCCCGACCCTCCAGTCTTCCGGGACCTCACCCGTGGCTAACAATGATGCAAATATATCAGCCAGGGCCCTGGCAATGTCTTCTCCAGCCTCTGACGGGGTTCTTGGATATATCTGGTCAGGACCAGGAGAGTTATCCACCTTTATACAGTGTAATACATCCAACACCACCTCTACTGTGATATGGACTGGCCCCAAAATATCATCACAAACTTCCCCAAGTTCCCAGGTCCTCATGGCTTTCTCCACGGTAAACACAGAGGAGAGATAATCATTGAGGACCTCGCCCATCTCCTACAGTTCCACATGTACATATTCACTTTGATGGGGGTTCTATTCTCTTTCTAGGTATTCTTTTTCCTTTAATATATTTAAAGAACCTCTTTGGATTCACCCTAATCTTCTCAGTCAAGGCTATCTCATACTCTCTTTTCACCCTCCTGATTTCCTTCTTCAGTAAACTCCTGTATTCCCTGTGTACCTCCAGGATTCCCTTGATCCCAGCTGCCTCTCTGGGAACCACGCCTCCTCAAAGCCTCAATATCTCTGTTATCCAGGGTTCCCTGTTCCTGCCAACCCTGCCCTTCACCCTCACAGGAACATATCGACCTTGAACTCTAGCTATCTCACTGTTAAAGGCCTCTCACTTGCCAGCAGTCCTGCTCCAAACAACCCCTACTAGCTCCTGTCTAATTCCATCAATATTCACCTTCCCCCAGTTTAGAACTTGAACCTGTGGACCAGTTTTGTCCCTCTCTATAACTATTTTAAATTTAACAGAACTATGGTCACTGCTCCCACAGTACTCCCCCACTGTCACCTCCGTCATCTGTCCTGCCCTATTTCCCAAAAGGAGGCTGAGTTTTGCCCCCTCCTGAGTGGGACCCTCTGCAGACTGCTTGAGGGAACTTTCCTGAATACACTTAACACATTCCACCCAATCTAAGCCCTTAAGTCTCTGGCAGTCCCAGTCTATGTTCGGAAAAAGAAACTCCCTGACTGTGACAACCCTATTGCTCCTGGGAGTCTCCCCAGTCTCCCTGCAGATTTGTTCCTCGAATTCCCGCTGACTATTTGGGGGCCGATAGTACAACCCCAATAACGTCACCATCCCCATCTTATTTCTTAGCTCCACCCACAAAGCCTCACTGGATAATCCTTCAGTTATTTCATCTCTGGTTACTGCTGTGATACTCACCTTCATCAGAAATACATCTCCCCTCCCCTCCTTCCACCACCTCTGTCCCACCTAAAGCACCTATCCCCTGACTTGGGCTGGGAAGTGGCAGATGGAGTTTAATTTAGATAAATGCGAGGTGCTGTGTTTTGGGAAATCAAATCTTAGCAGGACCTGTACACTTAATAGAACAGTACAGCACAGAACAGGCCCTTCGGCCCTCAATGTTGTGCTGGCCTGTGAACTATTCTCAGCTCATCCCCCTACGCTATCCCATCATCATCCATGTGCTTATCCAAGGATTGTTTAAATCTCCCGAACGTGGCTGAGTTAACTACATTATCAGGTAGAGGTGCTGGAAAAGCACAGCAGGTCAGGCAGGATCCGAGGAGCAGGAAAATCAACGTTTTGGGCAAAAGCCCTTCATCAGAAAAAGACACGGGCTTTTGCCCAAAACATCAATTGTCCTGCTCCTCGGATGCTGCCTGACCTGCTGTGCTTTTCCAGCACCACTCTGATCAAACTCTGGTTTCCAGCATCTGCTGTCCTCACTTTTGCCACATCAGCAGGTCGGGCATTCCAGACCCTTTCCACTCTCTGAGTAAAGAACCTGCCTCTGACATCTGTCTTAAATCTATCACCCCTCAATTTGTAGTTATGCCCCCTTGTACAAGCTGACGTCACCATCCTAGGAAAAAGACTCTCACTGTCCACCCTATCTAATCCTCTGATTATCTTGTATGTCTCTATCAAATCCCCTCTTAGCCTTCTTTGTTCCAATGAGAACAGACCCAAGTCTCTCAGCCTTCCCTCATTAGACCTTCCCTCCAGACCAGGCAACATCATGGTAAATCTCCTCTGCACCTTTTCCAGTGCTTCCACATCCTTCCCGAAATATGGTGACCAGAACTGTACATAATGTTCCAAGTGAGGCCGCACCAGTGTTTTGTATAGTTGCAGCACGATATTGTGGCTCCGAAACTCAATCCCTCTACAAATGAAACCTAACACACTGTATGCCTTCTTAACAGCACTATCCCCTCGGGTGGCAACTTTCAGGGATCTATGTACATGGACTCCAAGATCCCTCTGCACATCCACACTACAAAGAATCTTTCCATTGACCCAGTACTCTGCCTTCCTGTTATTCTTCCCAAAGTGCATCACCTCACATTTAGCTGCATTGAACTCCATTTGCCACCTCTCAGCCCAATTCTGCAGTTTATCCAAGTCCCCCTGCAACCTGTAACATTCTTCCACACTGTCCACTACTCCACCGACTTTAGTGTCATCTGCAAATTTACTAACCCATCCACCTATGCCTACGTCTAAGTCATTTATAAAAATGACAAACAGCAGTGGTCCCAAAACAGATCCTTGTGTCACACCACTAGTAACCGGACTCCAGGCTGAATATTTTCCATCAACCACCACTCGCTGCCTTCTTTCAGAAAGCCAGTTTCTAATCCAAACTGCTAAATCACCCTCAATCCCACGCCTCTGCATTTTCTCCAACAGCCTACCATGTGGAACCTTATCAAAGGCTTTACTGAAGTCCATTTATACCACGTCAACTGTCCTACATGCTTGGTCACCTTCTCAAAAACTCAATGAGGTTTGTGAGACACAACCTACCTTTGACGAAACCATGTTGACAATCTGAAATCAAATTGTTCCTTGCTAGATGATTATAAATCCTATCTCTTTTAATCCTTTCCAAAACCTTTCCTACAACAGGCGTAAGGCTCACTGGTCTATAATTACCTGGGTCATCTCTACTGCCCTTCTTGAACAAGGGTACAACATTTGCAATCCTCCAGCCCTCTGGTACTAAACCTGTAGACAATGACGACTCAAAGATCAAAGCCAAAGGCTCTAACGCCTCCTCCCTAGCTGCCCAGAGAATCCTCGGATAAATCCCACGAGGCTCAGGGACTTGCCTACTTTCACTCCTTCTAGAATTGATAATACCTGTTTTGTGACTAAGCTTGATCCTTTCTAGTCTAATATCTCGTACCTCATTCTTCTCATCGACAACATTCTCTTTTTCCTGAACCGAAGAGAAATGTTCATTCAGCATCTCTCCGATCTCCACAGGGTCCACACACAATGTCCCACTCCTGTCTTTGACTGACCCTATTCATCCTTTTATTCCTCACATACCAAAAGAAAGCTTTAGGGTTCTCCTTTATTCTACCTGCTAAAGACTGCTCATGACCGCTCCTTATCTCTCTCTTTAAATCCTTCCTCGCTGATCTGTAACTCTCCATCGCCTCATCTGAACCATCTTGTCTCATTGTCACATGAGCCTCCTTCTTCTGCTTAACAAGAGATACAATTTCTGTAGTAAACCACGGTTCCCTTACCTTATCACTTCCTCCCTGCCTGACAGGGACAGACCTATCAAGGACACACAATATCTGTTCCTGAAACCAGCTCCACATTTCCATTATCCCCATCCCCTGCATTTTGCTCCCCCATTCTATGCATCCTAATTCCTGCCTAATCACATTATAATTGCCCATGTCCCCTCAATAACTCTTGACCTGTGGCATGTGCCTATCCCTTTCCGTCGCTAAACTAAATGTAACTGAATTATGGTCACTCTCTCCAAAGTGCTCACCTACAACTAAACCAAACACCTGGCCTGGGTCATTCCCAAGCACCAGATCCAGTGTGGCCTCCCTCTTGTCGGCCCTTCGACACACTGTGTCAGGAAACCCTCCTGTACACATTGGACAAAAACTGATCCATCCGACGTTCTAGAGTTATAGCATTTCCAGTCAATGTTGGGGAAGTTAAAGTCCCCCCATAATGACCACCCTGTTCCTCTCACTCTGACCTTGGATAATGTTGCTAATCCACTCTTCCACCTCCCTGGAACTCTGCGGAGGCCTATAAAAAACTCCAAGCAGTGTGACCTTTCCTCTCCTGTTTCTAACCTCAGCCCACACTACCTCAGTAGGTGAGTCCTCATCAAAAGTTCTCTCAGCCGGGGGAGATCCAAGATGGCGGCGACTCAGCAAGTCTGAGTCTACAGAGCCCTTCCCAAAACCTGGGTAAAGTGGGTTACCTGCCCCCACCACACTTGCCAAACCACCCAAAAAATTTCTTTAATCTTAATTAGCTGCTGAATATTATATTTAAACAGTCTAATACTGAGTGGATAATGAGTAAATCGAAGGGACCCCGCAGCTCTCAGAAAACAAAGACCCCTCCCCCACCCTCCTCTCCTCCGCTGCAGCTGATGTAAAAACAGGCCTTATAGAGATGATTGCCAGATTGGAATCGACACTCGTCAATTTCATCGCAGAATCCCGACAGAGATGGAATGCATTCGAAGAAAAGCTGCAGAAACAGAATCAAACCATGGAGGAGCTGCAGGGCCGAGTGGAGGGGGCGGAACTAAAGGCCACTACCTCCGAGGCTGCAGCTCAAACAGCTGCAGAACAGGTGCCAGCTCTGGAGCAGAGAGCCCGGGCCTTTGAAATTTACATGGATGATATTGACAACAGAAATCGGAGAAAAAATATTCGGTTGCTGGGCCTTCCCGAGCAAGAAGGGAAGGGACAGTTAGCAGCATTTCTGGAGCGATTTTTGCCGCAGCTTTTAAACCTGGGGGCTGAAACTGACCGGGTAAGGGTGGAGTGGGCCTACCGGGTCGCAGCACGCGGATCTGGCCCAAACCAGCGCCCACACCCGGTCCTGTTCCGGCTGCAGAGTTATAGGGAGAGGCAGATACTCCTGGATGCCTCCAGAAAGCTTGGAAAGGATCCTAAAGCCATGCTCCATGAAGGATCCAAGATTATGTTATTTCAGGACTTCTCCCCGGCTTTGGCCCGAAGAAGGAAGGCGTTTGATGAGGTGAAGAAATGTTTAAGGGACTTAGATATTTATTACACCTTACGCTACCCAGCAACGTTATGCTTTACCCACGAAGGATCCGAGTATAATTTTAGATCACCAGAAGAGGCCAAGAAACTTTTAGACTCGGTTAAATAAATCGTAAGAGACAATTTATGTTGGCTTGCCTCTCCCACACTCCGTGGGGAGAAATGGATACTTTATTCTACTTTACTTTTGCCTCTGGGAACGGGGTTGTCTTCCTTGCTATCTTATGTTATTATACTTAACTGTAATCTGTTGGAGTTGTAATTTTATAGTTATGTATGTTTGTACGTGGCATTGATGCTATCAGATATACTCAGGTATGGGTGGGGAGGGGTGGGGGTGCGGCGCTCACTGTTAACTCTAGCTCGGTATTATATTTAAATCCTATTAAGGAGCGCCCGGGTCGAGGGTGGGACACTGTTTGGGAGAGGATATGGTGGAACGTTGGAAAGGTAGTAAGGCCCCCTGAGAACAAGGGGGAAGATCTCCATTCAAACATGTTTAATTTTTTGTTCTTATTGTTTGGAAATAACTTCCTTTTTATCATACTGTTATGAGTGTATTAGAGAACATTTTCTCTTGTTTGAAGGATGTAAGCGACTCAACTATACACTCTGGATGATTGTGGATTAGTTGAATTTTGATGATTATATATTTAAGATCTATTTTTATATTAATGTTTGTGCTTGAAAATTCTGCTTATTTTTGTAAATTTGTCAAAATGTTAAACTTCCAATAAAAATATCTATAAAAAAAAGTTCTCTCAGCCACCGTTATACTGTCCTTAACTAACAAGGCCACGCCTCCCCCCTCTTTTACCGCCTTGCCTGTTCTTAATGAAAGATCTAAACCCTGGAACCTGCAACATCCATTCCTCACCCTGCTCTATCCATGTCTCCAAAATGGCCACAACATCGAAGTCCCAGGTACCTATCCATGCTGCAAGCTCACCTACCTTATTTCGGATACTTCTGGTGTTGTAGTAAACACACTTCAAACCAGTTTGCTGTCTGCCAGCACATTCCTGTGACCCTGAAATCCTGTCCCTGTCCTTCCTACTCTCATCCTCCTGTGCACTGGAACTACAACACAGGTTCCCAATCCTTCCCCTCTGCAGCAATGGTCTGATAAAACTCCTGATTGTGATTTCCAACAAATATAGTCACATTTCAAAACCAGGCAGCTTAGCCAAGGGTACTCTGTATTCTCTGTCTTCTTTCCTTCTTCTTAGGGACTCTGTTTCCCAGGTCTTTGACAGATAAAGGTACCTATAAGGGAGCAGTTGTGCAGGCAGTCTGTATGGTTCTGTTTTTGTTGGTGCTCTTTGCTGGTCTGACTGACTGCTCAAAATGCCGGATACTTATACCCCAAAACAACGGATTGTTTCATTGGTTTTAATATTCAAACTTGATTGAAGTTTGGTATCTTGGCAATGCTTTAAACTGATTGGCCAAATTTGATTTTGTTTTTGTATCCAGGCAACATAGCTCTTCACGAGTTGTTTGACCAAATATTACATTGTTACTTTGTTCAGAAAACTGCGCTATCCAGAAATTTCAACTCTCTTAGAGGTACAGTACACCCACAATTTCAATAACACACAGTCCTGTCCCAATTCCCGGGATCAAGTAGGTCCGCGATCTTCTCTGGTGTGCTCACTCCTTGAAGCTCCATTGGGAACAAGCCCAGGTGATCCAATCCATTTTCAAGCAGTCCAGGTTTCAATCTGGGAAACCTCCTGGAAGCTGCTGCAATACTTTCTGAAATAAAGCTGCAGTATTTAACGGGAAGCCTCTCCAATACCCTGTGTCATTGAAGCATAACATCCTCATCTTTATGTTCAATTATTCTCAGTGCAAGCTGTGGTATGTGTACCATTAGTCAGTCTCATTCAGTGCTTTATCTGCATGCTCATGTTTTGTAAACGAGCATCAAGAGCTTCTAAATCTCTCTGTACCTCAGAAATCTGCAGCCATTCTCCACTTAGTTCATGCACTTTCTCATTCTCCCTGCTTAAGTGAACAACTGGTATTTCCCACATTGAATTTCATCTCCCAACAACACTCAAGAAGCTTTACACCATCCAGGACAAAGTGACTGACTTGATTGGCAGCAAATCCCCAAACATCCACTCCCTCTCCCACTGACGGTCAGTAGCTGCAGTGTGTGTAATCTGCAAAGTGCACGACAGAAAATCACCAAACCTCCTCAGACAACACCTTCCAAACCCATGGCCACTTCCATCTAGAAGGACAAGGACAGCAGATACATGGGAATACCACCCCCTGCAAATTCCCCTCCAAGCCCCTCACCACCCTGACTTGGAAATATATCGCTGTTCCTGCTCAGTCACTGGGTGAAAATCCTGGAATTCCATCCCTACCGGCATTGTGGGTCAACCCACAGTAAGTGAAATGCAGCGGTTCAGGAAGGTAGCTCACCCCCACCTCCTTAAGGGCAAGTAGGGATGGGCATCAATACTGGGGCAAGTAGGGATGGGCCATCAATACTGGACAGCCAGTGATGCCCAAGTCCCACAAATGGATAACAAAAACTAGCTCCAATGTATTTCCCCTGCACCTATATCATGCTGTAAATCGTAAAGGGCTAAATCCTAAGCAAAGACCTCAGGCAGAATTTCTCTTCTTCCATTTTGCCTATCAGACCTGATTATACTAACTCTCTATTTTCTGTTAGCCAGACAGTCTTCAATCCATGTCCAATATTGTCCACTAAACCATGACCCTTCATACCCCACAGTTGCCTTTGATGAGGCCCCATCTACTTTCATATTTCCAACATTGAAGGTCCGATGTATTCTGCTTTTATGTTTAAGTCAGTGAACATGCTGTCATCTTGTGGCTGTGTTTCTCAGTGACAGCTATCCTCAGTCTCACTCTCACTCTCTCTCTCACACTCTCTCACTCTTTCTCTCTCATTCTCTCATTCTCACTCTCTCTCTTACTCTCACTCTCTCGCACTCTCACTCTCGCTCTCACTCTCAATCTCTCACTCTCACTCTCTCACTCTCAATCTCTCTCTCTCACTCTCTCTCTCACCCTCTCTCTCTCACTCTCTCTCTTGCTCTCACTCTCTCTCTCTCACTCTCACTCTTTCACTCTCTCTGTCACTCTCACTCTCTCTGTCACTCTCACTCTCTCATTCTCACTCTCACTCTCATTCACTCTCACTCTCACTCTCACTCTCACTCACTCACACTCTCACTCTCACTCTCACTCAATCTCACTCTCACTCTCTCTCTCCCACTCTCATTCTCACTCTCTCTCTGTTTTACCCTCAGGAGTGTACCGACCCCTGCTGTGAGCCCTCAACGTGTAAACTTAAACCTGGGGCACAGTGCCCATCCACGGATACCTGCTGCAAAGACTGTCAAGTAAGATCTCACTGCATCATGGACACGGTTCTACAGAGGGCTCTGGGAGATGGGGCAAGGAGTTATGGTGGAAATGATCTGGTCATGTTAATACCGTGGCAGGTAACTGGAATGCCTTTGACATCAAGGCTGCATTCGACCGAGTGTCGCGTCAAGGAGCCCTGACAAAGCTAGAACCAATGGGTTTCAGGGGACAACCTCTCCAAGTCTGTTAGAGTCACACCTGGGCACACAGGGAGATGTTGTGATTGTTGGAAGTCAGTCATCTCAGCTCCAGGACATCTCTGCTGGAGTTCCTCAGGGTAGTGTCCTTGGTCCAACCATCTTCAACTGCATCATCAATGACCCTCCCTCCACCATAAGGTCAGAAGTGGGAATGTTCACAATGTTCAGTCCCATTCACAACTCCTCAGGTTCTGAAGCAGTCCATGTTCAGGACAATATCCAGGCTTGGACTGACACATGGCAAGTGATATTTCTGTCACAGAAATGCCAAGTTATGACCATCTCCAGTAAAAGACACTCTAACCACCAGCCCTTGACTTTCAATGGTATGACTATCACTGAATCCCCCACTATTAACATTCTGGGAAGTTATCATTGATCAGAAATTCAACTAGACTCAGAGGCTAAGAATACTGCAATGAGGAATGTACCTCCTGACCCCCAATAAATATGTTCTGTTAAAATGGCAGCACATTTCATTGCAGTCTTTGTTCTGCAGTTCCTTCCAGCAGGGACAATGTGCCGAGGGCTGATGGGAGAATGTGACCTGCCGGAGTTCTGTTCAGGAAATTCCTCTGATTGCCCCGAAAATGTGTTTCTGCAACATGGGCACAACTGCAGCAATGGGACTTTATACTGCAGCGATGGTATCTGCCAGTCTGCAGATAAACAGTGCCAGGAGATCTGGGGTCCTGGTGAGTATACAGCACTAGGGTCTCCCCTAATCTTACAGCAAGCATGGGAGAGCAGAGAGCAAGAAACTACAAAAGTGAATCGTTATACAATGTGAGATATATAGACTTGGTGCAAGGGGAAAATGGGTGCCGAGGGGGAGGGAATGTTTGTGCTCATTCTTCATCAGGCAGAGCAGGAAGTGGAGATAGAGAGAAATACAATAGAACCATGAAAGATGAAATTCTGAAAGGTTATCTATGTTTCTGTCTCTGCATCGATGCTGCCAGACCTGCTGAGTTTCTCCAGTGTTCTCTGTATGAGTGTTCTGTAGGTTTTCAGCATTGTTTTGTGGGTTTACTGCTGTTTATATTTGTAGCCTCCAGCAGCTGATGAGCAATTTTTTTGAAGTTATTTAAATCAGCTACATTGGTTAATAATATTGTCAAGAGTCATAGCAGAGAGAACAGGAAAGGTGATGATGTGTTTGAAATGTCACTGGACTAGAAAGGGATGAGAAGATGGGGGCAGCTCCAACAACACACAAGAAGCTTGACACCATCCAGGACAAAGCAGCCCCCCGCTTAATTGGCAGCACATCCCAAACATCCCCTCCCTCCACCACCAACACTCAGTAGCCGCAGTGTGTACTGTCTACAAGAAGCACTGCAGAAATTCACCAAAGATCCTCAGACAACACCTTCCAAACCCACAGCCACTTCCATCTAGAAGGACAAGGGCAGCAGATACATGGGAACACCCATCCCCTGCAAGTTCCCCCCCCAAGCCACTCACCATCCTGACTTGGAAATATATCACCGTTCCTTCACTGTGACTGGGTCAGAGTCCTGGAATTCCCCCTCTCAGGGCATTGTGGGTCAACTCACAAAAGACTGATTCAAGAAGGCATCTCATGACCACCATCTCGAGGATAGCTAGAGACGGGTGGAAATGCTGACCCAGCCAGCGATGCCCACATTCCGCAAATGAATAAAAAAAAAGCTATGATTGAGTGGCAGAAGCAACTCAATGGGCTGAATGGCCTAATTCTGTTCCTGTATCTTATTATCTCAAGGTCATTTGCATCTGGTTAAGCAAGCAATCATTTTAAAATTCTCATTCTTTTTCATATCTGTCTAAAATCTCTCCATTTTCCTCCCTCTGTAATTGCCTCCACATACACCTCTGAAATATCCTTGTATGTCTAAGTCTTGGGCCTCCATTTTATACTTTTCAACACCATGCCCAATTATCAAACTAATGCAAAGTGAATAAATCATAGATGCAGATCTGATTCCAGGGAGTTATTGAACACACAAACTGCTCTGGTAACTCCGGAGGTCTTCTTCGAGAGATTATAATGAGCTGATTTCCCCCTTTGCTGGACACACTGTGGTGGATTTCAATTAAATCCCTGAGGAACCCTCCGTAATTAGTAAAGCGATAAATTCCACATTGCTGACAGGAATTGCAAAGAAGGACAGAGGGAACAATGAGCTGTTTCTTCACGTCAGGTCAAATTTACACACTCTCTCGTTCTCTCTCTCTCTCTCTCTCTCTCTCTCTATCCATTTATCTATCTTTCTCTCTCTGTCTCTGTTCTAGTGCAGAATAGCAATTCCACACAGAAACTGGGCCACGTGTGTGTTCTCTCTCTCAGGAGTTCCCCAGTCTGCACAGCTCCATCTGAACACACTGAGTCTTGCTGTTGGATTCAGTGGCATTTCCTCAGCAAAAGTGACTCGTTTAAAACATTCAACTCGATTTGTATGGGTCCACATAATCTTTTCTGGTAATAATTTTTGCATCAGAACTTTGGAACAGTATCGTTGTCTCTCCATCTGTGTGTCTGTAACTGCTCACTCGGGCCGGGCCGGGCGGGCTGGGCCGGGCTGGGCTGGGCCGGGCTGGGCTGGGCTGGGCTGGGCCGGGCTGGGCTGGGCCGGGCTGGGCTGGGCTGGGAGAGGTCTGAGTGACTGGGAACAGTTTAGAGTCTCTGGTTTGGAGACTTTCTTCTGGTTTATATATCTCTCCCTTTCTTTCTGATAGGTGCAAGATCTGCTGAAGATGTATGTTACGTATATACAAATAAAGCAGGAAGCCCCTTTGGAAACTGCGGAAAGAATGACAATAATGATTACATCAAATGCCAAAGCAAGTACGTTTCATATAAGATTCCCAGCAATTCTAAAATAGCCATATTTTTCAGTCATAAATGTAACATTAAAAATGTGTGCATTTCATATTGTTTCTGATTCTGATTAAATAAATCGTACAATTGATGAGACTAGACTGGGGGTATTCTGTGCAGTTCTGGTCACTACCTTATAGAAGGTGGTAATTGCTCTGGGATAGTGCAGAGAAGATTTGATTAATGAATTAATGCTTTACTTATTGTCTCATCTATCTTGATAATACAGTGAAAAGTGTTTGGTTGCCACAATCTGGTACTGTTTCCCATAATGTATCCTGGGTTGGAGAATTGTAACTACAACGAGAGAATGGAGAGGTTGGGGTGGTTTATATCGGAACAGAAGGTGGGGGGGGGGGGGGGGACATGATTGAGGTATACAAAATCGTGAGGGGTTAGAAATAGAGTAGACAGGAAGAACCAAGTTCATAGCTCCTTGAAAGTGGAATTGCAGGTAGAGAGGATAGGGAAGAAGGTGTTTGGTGTGTTTTTCTTTATTAGTCAGAGCATTGAGTATCAGAGTTGGGAGGTACAGGACATTGGTTAGGCCATTGTTGGAATACTTGAAAGGGTTCAGAAAAAATTTACAAGGATGTTGTCAGGGTTGGAGGATTTGACCTACAGGGAGAGGCTGAACAGGCTGGGAGCGTCGGAAGCTGAGGGGTGACCTTATCAAGGTTTACAAAATTATGAGGGACATGGATAGGGTAAATAGGCAAAGTCTTTTCCCTGGGGTCGGGGAGTCCAGAACTAGGGGGCATAGGTTTAGGGTGAGAGGGGAAAGATATAAAGGAGATCTAAGGTGCAAACTTTTCACGCAGAGGGTGGTAAAATGTATGGAATGAGCTGCCAGAAGATGTGGTGGAGGCTGGTACAATTACAGCATTTAAAAGGCATTTGGATGGGTATATGAATAGGAAGG